>NC_052504.1:40951107-41178143 GCF_014356525.2 Nilaparvata lugens | reverse complement strand
TTCTGGTATACCTACTGACCAGACGATCGAGCAGACTTTAATGCGAGATATTCATGTTGGTGGTGGCATTTTCAAAACATCTTGTGAAGAAAGTAATGTTGCCAAACATATTGAAGGAAAATGCGATACTGCTCTAACGGTTGCTTCACTCGCAAAATTTACTGGAACTTGTTTTGACTCTTCACATCAGCACGCAGATTCAACAGATTCTCGTATAAAAAGAGATGCTGCTGATGTAAAATTGATAGTCTAATACAATTTTTCACTGAAAATAATCCATTTCCATTTGATAGAGTTAGTTTCTTTGTCCAGTGGCGTGGTTGCAGATGAAACGATTAACGTTCACAGAGCATTTGAAGTTGGAGTTGAAACTATGGTCCAGTATGATGGACAACACTTTTTGGAATTATCCTTGTCCCGAAAAAATAACGTAAGATCCATTTTAATGATGGACAGCAAAATAAAATTCTGGTACAGAGGTAGCTATCCATTCCCACGCAATGTATCAGCGTATATTGGTATTAAAAGATTCTCCAGAAGATCTCGCTAAGTATTTCCAGTATGAACTTGCTCCATATCCAGTCGCACTTTTCGATAAAGATGGTATGCGAAAAAGTGAAAAATCTAATTATATAATCTTGTGGAGCCCTTAGACTTGATAGCTTTGGACACCCAGACGATTTCACGTATGTAATAGATGGTGGTTTACTGCTACATCGGATGAAAGTGAATAAAAAAGAAAAATTTGCTGACATATGTGATAATTTTTACTGGTATATACGCCGCAATTACAAAGAGCATGTGGCTGTTGTATTTGATGGCTATAGTGAGGATGGTACAAAATCTGCAGAAAGAGCAAGGAGAAGCAAAAAAAAAAAAAAACAAGCTTACGCTTATAAAATTAGTCCAGAAAAAGAGTTAGAGGTCGGTTGGGACTTTTCTTATTAAACAGCAAAAATAAACAACAGTTCATTGAAATGCTCAAAGAGAAACTGATCGAAAAAAATATACACGTTGAGCAAGCAGTATCTGATGCTGATTTGCTTATTGTTAAAACAGCAATTTTCGCTAGTACAAAATTTGATAGAAAAGTTGTAATAATATGCTCTGACATTGATGTTTTAATTTTATTAAATTGTTTGCATGCAGAAGATAAGGAAATTTATTACTACAAACCATCGCAAGGATCCGTGGACTCGAAAGTTTATAGCAGTAAAAGTTTTGTACAAAAATATCCAAATGCTACAAAATATCTGTTAGTGTTACATTCCTTTACTGGGTGTGACACTACTTGCAGCTATTTTAATCGTAAAAAAAATTATTAAAACTTTTGAAACATCGGAATATCTGTTTGATCATGCTAATACTTTCTTACTGCCAAATCGAACTGAAGAACAAATTTTTGAGGCAGGAAGATATATGGTTTTAGCCTACTATGGTACACAGTTTCAGTCCATCAATGATTTCAGGTGCCATTCTTATATAACTGGTGTTATAAGAAATACTATCAGAGGAAGCTTGAAACTAGAATCTTTAATACCAACTGAAGATGCTTGCTTACAAAATTTTAAGCGAACATATTTACAGGTTCAAACGAGGTTAGGACAGAATCTAGACCCTACCCAATGGGGTTGGGAAATGAAAAACTCTTTACTGCTTCCAATTCCAATGGAAAAAGCTGCAGCTCCTGATGAACTACTGAGAACTTTATTTTGCAATTGTGAGACAGGATGTGGATCCAGATGCGGGTGTAGAAAGGGAGGTGTACACTGTTCACCAGCTTGCTTAAAATGCAGAGAATTTGGTTGTACAAACAATCAACAACCAATCCTCAACAACAACGCTGACATTCTAGAACAACAATTAGCAACTACTATGGGAGACGATAATACTGTTTGAATATTTTAAATAATGTAACTTTTTAAACAATTTAAAAAATTGTAAAAATATTTTATTTATTAATAAAGTGTACTTTGGTTTCATTAATTATTGTTTCAAATTATTTTTTATATCGCTACCCTTTAAAAAAAAAAAAAAATCATGAAAATCGAATGCAATTTAGCACTTTTGCCCTTAAGGGTTGCCCTTTGACCCATAAAATTGCAGGGAAAATTAAATTTAAAAAATTTTGTTCTAATTCTTTAAGTTGCTTCCCATTAAAACAACATTCAAATAAATTTTTATGATAATTTAACGCTACATACACATTTTGCCCTTAAGGGCTGCCCTTTGGGTTTTGGATGATGGAATATATAAGTTTCAAACATTTCAATTCATTTTTTAAATCGCTGCCCTTTTAAACACACACAGTAAAAATTTTATTGAAATATAACGAAAGTTACCAAATGTTGCCCATAAATGTGCCCTTTTTAACCCTTACGTTGGGCTCATTTTGTATCTCACATTGGTATTTAACTAATTTTTAATATTCCAAAAAAATTTGGGCCTTTAATTAATTATTTTCGCATTTTTTTTCGAAATTTTATAACTTTTTTTTATTTTACCCATTTTTACCCCTTTTTTAACCCTTAAAGGGTTAAATTCAATTTTCCCCGCCCTGAAAACTTATAGCGTTTTTTCTACACATCCTAACGAACAATTTGAGCTATTAAAGATTAAAATCGAGGCTGTGGTTTTTTTTGTTTCACTTTTCGATATTATGGTTTCAGGTGCTATACTACATTGGAATTTGGTCGTTCAATAAAAAATCAAACGACCAAAATTGATGTGTGTGTAGCTAGCCTATCAAGCATGTTAATATAATGTAGGCCTAGAACCATTGCAATATCAATTCATTCTTTTATGCCCTTAAACTGAGATATCAGTAACTTAATAGGAAATAAGCTATAATAATGTTGTTTTTATTTTTCCAGATGATGAACCGATGGACCACTCGTACTCTAGGCCCATCAGAACACCAGCTCTCGAGACTATGCAGACACTATGCCTGAACCCTCCAGTCCCACTCCTGCTTCAGCCAGCCAGCCTGGATCCTCCAGTCATACTCCAGCTACTCATGAACTTAGTCACACTCCTGTTTTAGAAATTGAAGGTAACTTTTCCTCATTTATTGTACTCTTTGTTTCAGTGTAATAAACAAAACAGTTGATATATTTTAAAGCAGGATTCAAACACTAATGTTTTCTGTCCACAGATATCAAAGCCGGTCCTCACATTCAAGCTGGTCCAGCAGTTAAAGAGGCTGATGATTACGACAGCCCTGCAGAAGTTTCAGTCAATGGAGAAGAAGTCCAAGGCTGTGAGGAAAAACCATTCAAACCTCGTAAACGGCAGAGAAATGAATCGAGTAGGGAGATAGCTAAGATGCTTCGAAACACTGGCCAATCATATAAATGTTAAGGGTAATATTGTACCACCTAAGTTGTTCTAGAATGTTAATTGCGGTGTCCCAAACAATGTTTTGCAACAATAACAGAAAATGAAAGACAAAAGCAATTTGAAAATTTCCATGAAATTGCAAATTTTAAGAAACAAAATGCTTACTTGTGTGGCCTTATACATTAAGTCCCTGTTCAGTGTAGACGCCCTCGCTCCGGAGAAAAAGTTGAAAAGAAAGATTCAAACTTATTTCATATTTGAAATGAGAGTAACACAGTGCATGTATGCAAAACGTTTTTTTTTCCTCCACCTACTGTCTAAAGTACTTACTTTACTCCCTGAAACATGATACTAAAGTGTCACTTTTTCGCTCTCGGTAGTAAAAAACAGATAAACTCCCTAGGGAGGAAAAGCGACTCCATTTAAATAACATGGGAAGCATCTCTATTTTGAAAACTTACATTGTAATAGGTTTGAAAGTCTAAGCTCAGATGAGAAAGCATAAAGAGGTGTCTGTCATTGAGTCAACTGAATTCAATACCACAACCAGAAATTTGATCAACTCATGAAATATAATATGTTTGTATGATATTATATTCTTAATATTAGTAGACGATAAAAATTTATATAATTTTTAAAATATTTTATTCTATTCAAAATACCAGCCAACTAATATTTTTGATCTGCAATTCAAATCTGAACCGCGTGATGGAGTCAGCCATTTTTGTTAGACACCCAGCTGATATAATTGTTACAACTTTGGCCGATAGATAGCGCAATCGGCAGTGCCAATTAGATGACCGGTTTTTAGGTTTTAGATTTTAGGTTATGTTGTTAGGAAACATTGTCACCAATGATACGTAAGTTATTAAAATGATTTTATTCGTAGTTTCTATAAAAATATGTAGATGGAGGAAAAATGTTGTGTACATCACGAGTGAAAAATACCTTTTCTCCCTCAGGAAAATTGTTGCCCTCGGCTTCGCCTCGGGCTTCAAACTTTTTCCACAGGGAGAAAAAGTCGTACTTTTCACTCTAGATATACAAATAACTATTTTTTAATACCTTTACTGTAAGCGATGGGAGAGTTTGTAGAGCCCTGAATAAACTCAGCGATGGATATGCCCCAGGTGTCGATTCAAGGGGGAAGCATGTAGCTTCACAAAAAATCACTCCAGAAAAAGCTCAGTTAGTGAAGGATCACATTAACAAATTGCCAAGTTTTGAAAGTCATTACACTAGGAGAGACAACCCTAACCGTATATATTTGAGCCCAGAACTTAACATTTCTAAAATGTATCAGCTCTATAGAGAGTGGTGCATGAAATGTGAATATAATCCTGATTTATTTCTACTATGTTCTCATTCTGAAACTATGAGAATGTGTTGATTTACTCAATTATTTATTTCTACTTTGTTCTCATTCTGAAATTACAAGAATGTATTGATTTATTCAAATTTCTACTTTGTTCACTACTGAAATTATTATGACAATGTGTTGATTTATTTCTACTTTGTTCTCATTTTAAAATTACTAAATAAAAGACTTGTGGAATGTTTGACTAACAACTCTAATATTTTTTGTTATTTTATACCTACAACTCTTGGTGTGTGGCACCAAGTCATTTTATTGCATGCATAGTGGTGTAAGTCAGTAGCACCCATAAAAAAAAGAAAAAATAGAGGAAATTATCGAAAATTAAGTAAATATAATGGTATATTAAGCAATTTCAATATTTCAAGTATAGAATCCTGTAAAGGAAGTATTTCTACAGATTCCACTGAGTTCCATTGCTCATTAAATGCGTGTGTTGATCTGTACTTTAATAGAAGTTAGTGTGAGTGCCGTTGCGGTTAATTTTTGATAGCTTATAATATCTTATTCATCATGACAGGTGAAATAATATTACTTACCGTCAACTGGGATGAAGTCATACACCATGACATAACATTTTAAATTTACCACCATACAGCTTGTGAAAAAGTTAGATTATATTTTTTTTTAAATGAAGTGCATTTATAGTTCTAGATACTAAATAAGTTGAATTGAAATAAAATTTTAAAATATAAATTCTTTAATTTTTTTGTATGGTTGAGTTTTGTTAACCAAAATGAACTTCTTTGGAAGAACTGAATATTGTACAATTTTTCATAACCAAACTTTTATGTTGTTGTTTGTTGATGAGTTGTGATGCTCTGTGCGTATTTGCAAAACCTTATAACATTCGTTGGTGATTTATATTAGTTAAAATTAGTAAAATAGTGATTTCGTGGGGTGAAGTCGTTCATCATGCCTAGGCTTAATAAGCCCAGTGGAATTCGGCAAAACCGACTCTACAGTGAGGAAAGTCCTCAGAAAGCAGTTTCCAATGTAAGAAATGGTGAACTCTCTCTTCATAAAGCTGCAGAGATATATTGAGTTCCTGCCTCAACAATTAGTGAACACAGAAGAGGGAAACATCCGGGAAAATATGGTGGTCAGTGTGTTTTGAAAGTTGAGGAAGATGAAAAACTAAAAAAAAGCTCTTCTAACTTGTGCAGAATGGGGCCAGCCTCTTCGAAGTGTGGACATAAAAGTTATTGTTCAGGGATACCTTGACAGATTGGGTAGGGTAGAAAAAAATTCGAAAATGATAGTCCAGGCACTGATTGGATTTTGAATTTTTTGAAAAGAAGCACTGACTTAACAGTGAAATTCTGCGAGAACATTTAACGTGTCAGAGCTGGTGTCAACCACGAGACTATTAATAAATATTTCAACGAATTAGAAAAAAAGATTGGAAGGGGTTCCTCCAGAAAATATCACAATTATGATGAAACAAACGGTAGTGAGATGATCCTGTACAGGTGAAAGTTGTAGTAAAAAGAGAAGTTGAACATGCCAGGAGGATAATAGACAGTTCCAAGTCAAGTATTAGTATAATGATGGCTGTTACAGCATCAGGTTTGGTTTTTCCTCCCTATATGGTTTACAAAGCCAAACATCTATATGATACCTATGATACCTGGGTGGAGGGAGGAGTGCAAGGTGAGCGATTCAACACCAGCCCATCAGGTTGGTTCGACCAGAGATGCTTTGAGGACTGGTTTGAGAAAATCATTCTACCATATGCAAAAAAATGTACAGGCTCGAAAGTGATCATTGGGGACAATTTATCAAGTCATTTACATCCCTGATTAAGCTGATTTACGACTCACACTGGCGCACAAGGAATCTTCCTTTTGCTGGCGTTTTTGCCTCACCTACTGTACTTATGCAAGTGAACATAAATATTAAATCTTCATTTTATAACTATTATTCATAATATAAAGGATATCATTTCGTTATTATATCTAATTAAATAAATTTATGTATCTTGGTTTAAGTGCAGTAGCATATACTTATATTTATTTTTTGTAAAGCTTTTTTGTATTTTGTTTTTGGCAAATAAAATTCACTCGTTCATTCATTTTTATGCAGAAGTTATTGAACAGTGGATATAATATTAGGTTTGTGATG
This sequence comes from Nilaparvata lugens, assembly GCF_014356525.2. Taxonomy (NCBI): domain Eukaryota; kingdom Metazoa; phylum Arthropoda; class Insecta; order Hemiptera; family Delphacidae; genus Nilaparvata; species Nilaparvata lugens. Next base: position 41,171,305 of record NC_052504.1, on the reverse strand, counting down.
CTTCCACCAAATTCGACACATTTGTGCTAGCCACTGGATGTGTGCTTTTTCAAACCATTGAAAAGTGCTTGGCGGAATGTTCTTGATCAGTGGAAGGTGAAGAATAGAGAAGTTCTGCCAAAAAATGAATTTCCATGCCTCCTCAAAGAAACATTGGAAAAAATAGGAGCAGTAAAGCAGTCTTCCAATGCAGTTTCAGGCTTCAAGACAGCATGTATATCACCATTGAATCGTAATGCTGTTTTAAAAAAAACTACCAAGTGTCCCAGAAGCAGAAGACTCAACTGACATGGAGGATCCATGGACATCTTCCATTGTTGAACACCTCAACAAGCTGTGCGCCCCTGAGAAGAAAGCAGATGGGAGGAAGGAAAGAATCCCTGTTACACCTGGAAGGAGCAGCTGATGGGTGAACTTCTAGAAGAAGAGGAAGCAAACCTCAGTGCAGATGACCCAGACCCAGAAGGAATATCAGACACCAGCAATAATGCACCTTAAAGTCCCACAATCCCACCAGTTGAACAATCTCCTGTCAAAGGAGACTTTATCATGAAGCAGGTCACAACACAACAGGATCGTGTGTTCTTGGGGGAAGTCCTAGATATTTTGGACAGCAGTGATTTGGATGATAGGCCAAAACTCTTCCTGAAATTCTCAAGAAAGAAGATTGGTAAGAAAGACACTTATTTTGTATTCCCAAACATTGATGATCTAGAAGGAATTTCATTTCAACAAAGCATTAAATCAGTGAGGCTATCTTCAAATCGAAGAGGAATGTATTTTTTTCAAATATTGATTCAAGTAATATCAAGAGGCTAGATGAAAATATAAATTTGCAGTTGCCATTTATAGAATAAACATTGTTCATATTTTTTCATTTTTTTTTTACTTTTAGATTTATGTGTTATATACTTTTAATAGCTCAGTACTTATTTATTTGATGATGTTTGTGTGATTTTATGCAAGTACTATGAATTTAAACCATTTCAAGTTGCTAGTTGTTGCCTACATTCATAGAATATAAAAATTATTTGAAGGAAAAATAAATTTTCAAAAACTAATGTTTTCCAACTAAATGATAGGCCTATTATTGTCAATAAAGTGTCTATACTTTTGATATTTATTGATCGTTTTGTATAAACCTATTTTCTAAGAACACAATTTAGTGTTCGACTTCAACCTTATATCAACCCTGAGTCATACACAATGGTAAATAGATATGTGTACGACTTCACCCCAACCCATAAAAAAAATAATATAGAATTTTTGAAAATTATTTTTATAGTTTGGATAGTTAGGTGAAGTGTCAAGGAATGATCTATGAATTTTTCATGTCTCCAAAAAAAAACGTTTTGTAGCGTTTATTTGAAAAAAAAAAACGTCCAAAAGTGTATGACTTCACCCCAGTCGACAGTACACTAATGGTGAAATGGCAGACATGCATTTAATGTACGGTCTTGCACATTGCAACAGTCGTGAGGCTAGACGACTCTACCAGGAACATTTTCCTCATTGACAGTCACCGACTCATAAAATATTTTCTTCCATTCATAGAAGGCTGGAAGAAGTACTAGAGAACTAGCCTTGGATTTCGGTGTTAGTAATTAAATTGTCTGGAAGATTTTACACGAGCAGCGATTGCATTCTTATCACAATCAAAATTAATGGTCCAGGCTCTTTTGCCTCGAGATTACTTTATCATTCAACAAAAAAATTACACTAACCACATCACAGTAGATTTTCAAAATTTTCCCCCTAATTTAAAATGCCATCTTGTCATGGACTGCCAAACTCTTTCGAAGATCCCAGGTGTCTTACGTATTCTTTGAATCCCATAAATAATCCTTGTGCTCAACTCTTGTATGGTATCTACAGGCGAGTTGTAGACAAGCGTCTTTGAATATGTCCCCAAAAGAAAAAGTCTAGAGGATTGAGGTCAGGTGACCTTGCAGGCTGTGCTACTGAGGCTCCTCAACCAATCCATCTGTTTGGATATGTTTCATTGAAAAAATCTCTTACTTATAATGTGTAATGAGCTGGAGCGCCATCCTGCATGAACTAAATTTTGTTGTGTGTGTATAGTGGCACATCTTCGAGTAACTCATACAGATCAGTTGTCAAGAAATATGAATAACTGTCACCATTGAGCGTATCAGGTAGAAAACGAATAAAAATTTTATCAAGGTGAAATGAAAAGATATTGTCGATTCCACATAATTTATGGTGTTACCCCCAAACACCATTCTTTTTTGGACTACCTAAAACTCATAAACCAGGCATACCTATCAGCCCAGTTATATCAGGCATCAACTCACCAACATCAAAACTGGCCTACAAACTCAACACCCTCTTCAGGAACTACATAACATTCAAGCCTACCTACTCAATAAGGAATTCCAGTGATTTGATTGAGAAGATACAAGACATAAAGCTTCAAAGTACTAACAAACTGGTTTCTTTTGATGTGAAAAACCTCTTCACCAGTGTGCCTGTTAAGGAAAGTATGAACATTGCAGAATCTATCATCAAAGAAACAAATATTGGAGACAACCAGACACAAGATTTAATGAACTGTCTAAAACTGTGTAAAGGTTGAGATTTTTCCAAGTTTGATGGAAATTTTTTCAGACAAGTGGCAGGTCTAGCCTGCCTGGTGAATGACTCACCACTTTCACCATTGCTATCAGATATCTAGAAAAACAAATTATGGACAGTAACAACAACCCATTTACCAACAAAATAGGCTATTGGTACAGGTATGTTGATGATGGAAAGGAACAGATAGGCAGTTGGAAAAATTCCACAATTTCCTGAAAAACCTCAATAACAACATAAAATTTTCTATCGAGAAAGAGAAAAATGGGACAATCAACTTCTTAGATCTTAAAATACAAAGAACTAATGATTCTCCCAAATTTTCAATTTACAGAAAACCCACACAGTGTGACACATTAATACCAAACAACTCATCCCACCCAATAGGTCACAAACTAGCTTCCTTCAAAAGTTTCATCAATAGATTAGTTTCAGTTCCCATGGATAAAACCTTGTTTTTGGAAGAATTGGAAATAATTGAACAGGAGACGTAAATAATGGATATAATTACAAATTGGTTGACAGTATTTTGCATAAAATAATGTTAAATAAGTCCATAAGAGCAGTCTTCCCCACAACCAAGAGCATCATAGAAGATAGGACTTGGTGAAAAAGTAGGACAAACTTTAAAAAGAGAAGGTTTCAAAATTGCCTACTCTTCAAAACCACTTTTGAACAACCACCTTAACAGCTCAAAAGATAAAATAAATTCAGAAGACAAGAGTGGAGTTTACAAGTTGAATTGTCAAGACTGCAATGCTTGTTATGTGGGAAGAACAGGATAAAAGTTTAAGGAAAGAATCAAACAACATATAAACTCACTCAAGAAGGGAAAAGCAAATTTCAACTGTGACTATTCAAATTCACTAAAAGAATTGCTTTCCTTGACGGACATTAATGACCTCCAATATTCAAAGACTTCTCTGTATTTACTCTTCAGTGCAAATGTGTGTTCCCTTTTTGAAAAATCTAATATGCTACTACAAAGATCCGACACTACTGCAACAGAACTCTTTTTGAGATGATGAGTTGGCTGTTAGGACAATTGAATACAAGAATTGAACAAAATTTCTTTGGTTCCTTCATGAGGAAGGCCAAGAATCATGCCAATACAAAAGTTTATGAACAAGCTGTGAGAGATTTCACAATGTTCTATGAGAGAGCTCGCTCATACTTAGAGAGTCATTTTGATTTTTCAGACAAAAATCCATTCAAGAGTATTGCTAATTTGTCATTGAAAGGAGAAATATCTTTTGAAAAAATAATGGAAGACGTTGCAGCATTGGGTATGTCTAAAAAGGTATCTGAAGATAACTTGTTTGATGAGTATAGTATTATAAAATCATCTCTGCCTGTTGTTGTAAACTCAGATTTTTCTGTTGATCAAAAGTGGGTGAGCGTCTTCAAAAGTGTTAAGAACGATAATAAGCTGTTGGCGCTTCGGAAAGTTGTGTCATATGCACTGAGCATTCCTCCTTCTAATGCATATGTGGAAAGAGTTTTCTCTCATATGTCTATGAAATGGACAAAAACTAGAAATCTTTGTTCTGTCACTCTAATAAGAGCTGAACTTTTGACTTCCTTAAACATGGAAATAATATGCGCAGAGTTCATATCACATTTCAAGAACGACAAGAAGCTACTTGATGCTGCTCGATCTCAGCGGAAATATAAGTGGAAGCGCTAGTGATGTAGTGAGGGAAGCTTCAAGGAAGGTGTGTTCATTCAGACTTTTATTTCCACAAATAAGTCTGAATTTCAATGTTTGTCAGTAGAAAGAAGCAATAAATAGAAAGCAGACATAAGAGAAAAAAGCGAAGTTAATTCGTACTTATTGTAAATATGTATAGATAGTATTATAAATATGTGGACATAATATTGTTAATATTTGATTTGCACGCTTAATTGGATGGTTGGTTGGGTAGGATGTGGGTGGAACTCGAAGTGCAGCCACCTCCCCGTGGTGAGTTCTGGGTCGTTTTGTTGAACAAGATGAGCAAAGAGCTGCAAAAAATTGAATTATGTTCTAAACAATATTAATGCAAAATAACTATCACATTCCTGAATTATTTGAGAGAGAAACCTAGTCAAATAACATAATTGAGCGCCAAAAAGTTGTGTCATGTGCATTAGTGCATTGGAAATCTTGTATAGTAGACGCATACCCTATTCAACGAGATGAGATAGAGAAAGCATATAGAAATCATGCTCTCTAGAAGTCTATCTGTCTACGGTAAAAGTAAAAGACTCGAACGGAACACACATAATTTACTTTTACCAATGTATGAATGAATAAACAAATAAATACACAGATAGAACCAAAACTCTGAAGAGCATGATTTCTCTATATTTTCACTATCTCGTCTCGTTGAATAGAGTATATTATTAGAATTACAATTTCTGAGTCCATAAACTTCAAATATACAAACCAGCATCCTCTTTTTAATATGAGGTACTAGTTATTCTTTTTTACTTTCCTTGCCCTATTACCATAGGTAAGGAAAGTATTGCTTTCCAGAAAAAAAAATTAAGGTACCCCAATTTATAAATTTCTATACGTTTCAAGGTCCCCTGAGTCCAAAAAAGTGGTTTTTGGGTATTGGTGTGTATGAGTGTATGTGCGTCTGTGTACACGATATCTCACCTTACAATATTATAAAATAGAATTACAGTACCCTTTGAAATTAATAACATAATATAATAAGAATACAAATTATAACTTCAAACATATTAAAATATTTCAAATGGTGATGGTGTGATCACCGAAACTAGTATAGTTGAAGTATTTCAAAGTTTTAAAATGTTTCAAGTTATAATTCCTATTCTTATTATATTATGTTATTAATTTCAAAGGGTACTGTAATTCTATTCTATAAATCAAAATAACTTATTTAGTTGGTCAAAATTGGTCTCTAAAATGCCTTGAAACATCAGTATTGGACATCTATTTTTTTTTTTAATTTGAGGGCCCTCGGACACCCCTTTAGCTTTGGGGGGTCAACCCTGATCTCTACGCATTTAATAATTGTTTTGGCTATATTTGGTTCCTACATAATCATTCCCATATTATTTCTCATTGGCTGCATTATTTTCTCATAGTTATGCATATTGAATTTTGAACTGTTAGGTTATGTTTGTTGTTAGTTTATTTTCATTTTTATTTTCAAATAATAATTTTCAAGATGTAAATAGAAAATGGTTTATATAGGCTATACATATGAACAGTCAGGTTTAGTTTATTTTCATTTATACTTCATATTTATTGGAGGCTAAGTTTGATTCACAGATTGATTACACAATTTTCTTATAGCTTTAGGTTATGTACAGTACATAGAATTCTTGAACAGTTAGGAATAGGTTATGTTTGTTGGTGCCTAGTTTATTATTAATTTTTTGATGTTCAATTAACACTGTTTTAAGTTTAGATTCATAATAATTATATTTCACCAAAATTATTGTGGTTGACTATAGATAACGGCTCTAAATAGAAGAGACATATTTAGGTAATTAGGATTTTGGTCACATACATATCAAATCAGCTAGGTTTAGTTTTTTGATTTTGTATTTAATATTACCTATATTTCATTTTTAAAAATCTGATTTCATATTTTATGCTAGAACATGTACTACAGTAGTCTATCTAGTTTCTAATTTATTTTGTTTTTTAATATTTGAATCACATATTGTGTTGCCACACCTGAACTGACCAGCCAGAATTTCCTTCCCCTATACAATTTCCGGTTTCCTCAGTCTACCACTGATGATGATGCCAAGTGCGTTGAAGCTAGTTTGGACTACTACAAGACTACTAGTTAATAGACTACTACAAGAAAAATCTCTAAAATACGTGAGCATTTGCTCCAGAGTTCAGGAGCATAAGGTAAGAGTAAAAGGTAAAGCTTATTCATATAAAAATGAGCAAATGCTTTTGCTTCTACCTTATGCTCCATGCTCTTGCTCATGAGCATTTGCTCTGGTTTTATTCATATGGGCCAATGTTTCCTTCCAACTCCACCATAGAGAATTCTGAAACAGAAAAACAGCCAACTCCACTCAGCTGATCATGTCCAGGTATAAGTTGTGTAGCAACAATAACCTAAACACACATGCTGGTGCTTTTCACGCTATTTAAAGTGATACAAATCAACTTCAGATAGATTTTATAGATATCAAATAGACTTCAGAACAGTATTATAGCATTGATGTGGATCTCATTATTATTTCAAGGTATGTATAATTTTGTTATACCATAATTAGGCTATTGTAATAGTTCTAAATGTATTTATCTTCTAATATTTCTTAGCGTGGGACTCTAACCCTACTTCGAGACTTTCTCTTGAATACTGTATTTTATAAATCGGTCAATCTAAATAAAACTATTATTGTTGTCAATTATGAAAATTAGAAAAGTATAATTTCACTTGTCATTAGGCTCACACTTTTATGCTGTTGTTTATTATTATGCTCAATCAATTTACATTCACATGTATTAGCTTATCAATCAACCAGTTTGTCAAAATCGCTTGAGTATGTAGGCTAAATGAATATAAATAGTCTATTAGCTCCTGGAATAGCCTATACACTTAAACTTTCGACTTATGAACTTAGGTTGGAATATGAACTCTGAACGTTTTAACATACTTTCATTAGTTGAATCAAACCATGCATCTAACTGTATACCAAACAAGAACCGTAGGCTTTAGCCTATTGATGATGATTATATAATGCACATACATATTATTCCAGTGAGTGACTCTTGAATTCGATTCTGGTAATGATTATCATTTTATTCATTTCATAACTTAGATTAATAATTTTTCTCTTTTGTTTTTGCTTTCAGATGTTCCGTGGACAGCGCATGGTTGATCTGGTGAGACAAAATTGCAGTGATCGATACAGCAGAGGAGGAAACAAATAGGCCTGATACTTCAAGCTGGTTTGCGGCCGTGGATACAGCTGAAACCTCAGTGCCAGTTGATGATTTTAATGTTTTAGAAACTATCACAGAACATTATTCAATTGTTGATGATGTTGAAATTGAAATCATCGACCAAACAGACAACATTTATGACAATAGTGAGAATTTGTTAGTTGAAGAATGTTTTGATTTTAATTCAGAACCTACAAATCCAGAAACAATATCTGTTCAAGAACAACTGAATGAAGAAAGTAGGACTCATTTGTTAGTGCCTTACTCTGATAGTTCTTCTGACTCGGACTATGAATTTCCACAGAAAAGTAAAAACCGGAAGAAGAGGTCTCTTGTGAATAACAATGAATGGTTTGCTGCAAAAAACAAAAAACTTCGAGAAGAGGGCAGACCATACTTGGGACGTACACAAGAGAATGGAAAGTGGAGTTACAATAAACCCAAGGAACCCAGACAAATTAAAGGAAGATGTCAATGCAAGAGCAGAGTAAATGGTCTCATGAAATGTTCTACAGTAACAGAAGGAGATAGAAGGATGATTTTTGAAAAATTCTGGAAATCGTTTGACTGGGGTGAAAAGAAATTGTACATTAATAATGTAGTTACCACCTTGCCAATAAAACGAGCAAGAGACAGAGTAAATGTAGACGAATCAAGAAGGAACCAGTCTGTAATTTACCATTTGAGGATTAATGATGAGAAAATAAGAGTATGTAGAACAATGTTCTTGAACACACTGTGTGTAGGAAAATGGACTGTCCTCAACTGGAAAGATAGTTTGAAAAATGATGGTAAGCCAAGTCAGCTGAGAACTGTAAAAGAAAGTACATTGAAGCCTTTTGAAGACATGAAAAAACAACTGAATGCTTTCTTTCTTTTTTTTGTGTAGTTGAGAAGTTGATATTGTGGTAATTATTCATATTGAATGAAAAAGACTAAGAAATTGTCAAAAAACCACTGATTTATTGATAATTAGAAAGACCGTTTCGGTTATTACACCATTGTCAAACTCTGATAAACTAAAACTAAATACAAGAGCAGCAGAATTTATACTAGTAGGCGAGTACTTCTATTGGTCGAGGGCATGAACGCCTGCCATTGGCCTAGCTAGACAGTCTCCTCCCCCTCAACGGTGTGACAAAATGGCGGCTTAAGCAACAGAATCGTCATGATAATAAAATTTACTTTGAGTACAAAATAAGAACCAAGAAAACAAGTGTGAAAGATAATAAAACAAATATGTAAATGGAGAAACTATTGACTAATGTATGCTTACAATTTTATGATAAAACTAAATTCGTAGTGTTGTACTGGTTGAAATGAATCTGGTCATTTAAACTATACTGGGAATTTTCCTTAATTACTCTTGTTATTTCTAAAGCCTCTAGAATATTCAAAGATCTGCCTTTGTTATTAACATGCAGAAACTTTACATTCTCCTTAACTGTGAACTTGTGATTATTTGTTATCAAATGTTCTGCAAAGTTAGATTCCCCATTTTGTTTATTTCAATCTCTGATGTGTTCTTTAATTCTACTTTTGAAACTTCTACCAGTCTGACCCACGTAACAAGCATTACAATCATCACATTTAAGTTTGTACACCCCGCTTTTATCCCAAATATCAATTTTGTCTTTACTCCAGCTAAAAAGACTATTTAAAATCGGTTTGGTCTTGAAAGCAACATGAAATCCATTCCTCTTCAATTCCCTACCTATTTTATCAGATACAAGGCCTAAATATGGGATTTTTATCCAAGTCTTCTCCTCACAGTTTGAGCCTACAAAGCTAGAATTGATTGAAATTTTTCTATTAATTTTACTGAATAATCTGTCCACCATACTTTCTTCACACCCATTTGTGACAGCTATCTGTTTAATTTTAGTGATCTCAATATCAAAATCATGATGGCTCATAGGTATTGTTAGTGCTCTATAGACCATACTATTGAAAGCAGCAAGTTTGTGAGAAATAGGATGAAGAGGAATGATAACATCAGTATGGGTTGGTTTTCTGAAAATAGAAAACTTGTGAAAACCAGTGCTATGATCTATTCTTAAATCTAGAAAATTCAATACACAATCCTGTTCTACCTCTACAGTGAATTTTATACTCTGATGTAATCCATTCAGATAGGAAAGAAAATTGTCTAGTTGTCTGTTACTTCCTTCCATAAGCAAATAATATCATCAACATATCGAAACCAGTAAACAATTTTATCTTTCAAATGACTATTTTCAATGATTCTACTTTCTAACTTATCCATAAATAATTCAGCTAGGAGTGGTGAGAGGGGTGACCTCATTGCCAACCCCTCTCTTTGTTCAAAAAATCTATTGTTAGATTTGAAATAATTATGCTGAGTGCATAACTTCATCAATCCTATCAGTTCTTCTCTGAGTGTAAGATCATTTATAGAGGCTTCCATTATTTCCTCAGCTCTTTCAAGACTTTCTCCCACCGGAATGTTAGTGAATAAATTAGTAACATTAAATGACACACGTTTATAGGATGATAGAACAGGAATATGTTTTATATTGTTGACCAACTCCAATGAATTTTTAATACTAAACTTTGGTTGAAAACCTGTTAATGACCGAAAGGTGCTATTCAGTTTGTGAGCTAATTTAGAGCAGGGGGAATTAACAGAAGATACCACTGGTCTAACACATTAGTTTTGTGTAATTTAGGTTGACCGAAAAGTCTAGGTGGATATGGATTCATAACTGTTAGATACTTAGTTTCTTTTTTGTTAAATAATTTGGTGGTGGTGGTGGTCAACTTATTTCTAATCAAGCTATTGATTTTGGTGGTGGGATTGGAGTTAATCTCAATAAAATTGTTATCTGCAATGAAATGATTTACCTTACTTAGATATTCGTCCTTATCCATTATTACTGTAGTGCATCCTTTGTCAGCTTTCAAAATCATCAGGTCATTGGTTTTCATCTTCTTCTTTAAATTCTTCATGATGTCCGCCGTTTTTGTGATCTCTGGTCGAAGTTCCCTTGTCTTTTCTTGAAGAATTATGTCAGCACATCTGTTAGTTAGTATTTTGTTCTTTGAGGCTTCCACATTGCTATCAATGCTGCAAGCTAGTCGTTCAAGTTGTTGGTTATCCAAATAGTTATGACTACTGTATTTGTTACCGCGTCCTAGTAACTCTGTCTTTGAGGATGAAAATTGGACTTGTGAGAAATTAGCTACCCTATCAGCAAACTTGTGTTGATGTTGAATGATAGGCCTATTATTTAGTGTCGAATGTTGATCTTTGAGAAGTTTCTGCAGTTTTTTGTTTTGAGTGACTGTTTTCTCACTCAATCTCCTAAAAAGTTGTTCCCTACATTTGTTGTCTAGGAAATCCCACTCAGCCTTGTGCAGTTTGCTTGCCAGTTGTATATGGAGAATATAAATGTAGAAAGATAAGCTATCCCTTATTTTATACCAGTGACTGATCTCCTTCTTAATCCAAAATTTCTGGGCGGTTTTTATGCTCTTCTGTGCAATAGTAGAAGTGTTGTTGGTTACTATTGCCACATACTGTGGTATAACCTTCAGTTTCAAGCATTGTCTATTGAAGAAAATGTTCCTTTCTGCTACTCCATACTTGAGTTTCAATTTCAAATATAACTTCACTTGTTCAGCTTGACTTGCTAGTTTCACTTTTTGTGTAGTTGAGAAGTTGATATTGTGGTAATTACTCATATTGAATGAAAAAGACTAAGAAATTGTCAAAAAACCATTGATTTATTGATAATTAGAAAGACCGGTTACACCATTGACAATGGTGTAATAACCGAAACCGGTCTTTCTAATAGGCCAATGGCAGGCGTTCATGCCCTCGACCAATAGCAGTACTCGCCTACTAGTATAAATTCTGCTGCTCTTGTATTTAGTTTTAGTTTATCAGAGTTTGACAATGGTGTAATAACCGAAACCGGTCTTTCTAATTATCAATAAATCAGTGGTTTTTTGACAATTTCTTAGTCTTTTTCATTCAATAAGAATGCTTTCTTGGATGCACTGCCTGTCATGGAATCCCACTATTGCCGAGCTTCAACTTCAAAAAAATATCTTCTGCCTGAATGGCCAACTATTCAAGCGCTTTACGAATTTTATGTAGATGATTGGTGTAAATCAAATAATATAAAGCCATTATCTAGAACTGTTTTCAGACAAGGACTTGATTCACGTAATTTTACTCTTTTCAAACCAAAAAAAGATGAATGTGAAAAATGTGCTAAATATAAGGTGGGTACTATTTCTGAAGATGACTATCAGTTGCATATTGCTAGAAAAATAGAGGCCAGGGATGAGAAGGAAAAGGATAAAAATGGGAAGAGTCATGTTCTCACAGCTGACTTGCAAGCAGTTTTAATGGCACCCAAGTCAAACATCAGTACTCTATACTACAGAGCTAAATTGCAAGTACATAATCTATGTTTCTATGATTTAAATAGCCATGATGGCTTTTGTTTCTTATGGAATGAGACTGAAGGTGGTGTTAATTCTGAAGAGTTTGCATCTATTTGGACCTACTTCTTGATAGAGGAATATCTACCATCCATAAAAGTGAACGTTGAACACTTGGAAATAATAATATACAGTGATGGTTGTGTTTACCAGAACCGTAACAATATTTAGGCTAATGCATTGCTTTTTGTAGCTGTCTCTCAAAATATAACAATTGTGCAAAAATATCTCGAAGTTGGACATACGCAGATGGAGGCAGACAGCATGCATTCACTTATTGAGCGATCTTAAATGAATAAGAAGATTGATGCACCGGCTGAATATGTCGGTATTTGTGAGAATGCTCGTAAAAATCTACGTCCATTCAAAGTAACGATTTGATCACGATTTCTTCAAAAAATTCAACAACATCATGGCATACAACAGCATCCGACCAGGCAAGAAAAAGGGAGACTCCAAAGTGACAGATCTTCGGGCAATAAAATATACACCTCAGGGAGACATATTTTATAAACTGAGATTTAGTGATGATTGGGATCTTATGCCTCAAAGGAAATCTGCTGTAGAACGACCACAGTGGTCCAACTTGGAACAACTTCATCACAGTAGGCTTCCAATAACAGCTCGCAAATATGGAGATCTTCGAGAAATTAAGAAGATTCTACATTCAGATTATCGCGGATACTATGACAACCTTCCGCACCAAGATAATTGATATCATCTTCCGTTTTATTTGAAAACTCTTCTATTTAAACTTACGAGCTGACAAACTATTATATAACTTAGTTGTATTATTTTATTTTCCATGTTTTTCACTATAATTACAATAATAAAAAAAATGTTACGTAAAGAAATTGCCTATTATGTTCACCCTAAAGCTGTTTTGAGTAAAACCAGCTAACTCCACATCAATGACATTTTTTTCAAAAATAAAAACTTCTAACTCCTTTTTTTCTCAATACAATCATGGAGAGTTAAAAATCTCCAATAATTTGTATTTATTAAGTTGAGAATAAGATGCAGTTTATCATTAATGCTGAAACTTATTCCATTTGTAGAATTATACTCATTCTGGGAAGTTATTTTCTTCTCCTGTAAAATTTCGTGAAATGGAGTTAGCTGGTCAACACTCTTAGCCAACGATATTTACATTTTTTCATACTATTATCATTTCCTCTTCATCAATTCAATTCTCTCTAATACATTTTTTCATTCCAAATTGAAATAGCATTTAATGACATATTCATAAATAAATATTTCTTATAAAATTGAAGTGTCGACATCTGCAAAGCTGCCAACGACATGTTGATTGAACATGGTCATAAATGCCCTCACAAGCGACCATGAGGCTGCCTCAAAGAAATTTTGAAATGAATTGTGGGAGTTTATATTTTCATTTCATTACGATTTAAACAAAAATTCTAGAGAACAGAATTATTGATGTTTTTTTCTTACATTCTCATTTTGTAACCAAAATGGAAAAATATAACTTGAAGGAATGGGTATAACTAAACACCGGAATTGAACAAGATAGTTTTTTAAGTGGTGTTTAATGATAATTCACAGTAATAAACTTACTTGTAGACCACTGATGAGTTAATTTGTTTTATTAATTAGCATATTTTAATTTTAGAATTATATTTTTTTAAGGTTAGACACAGAAACAGAGACAGAAGTTGTGCAGGAGCCACATCCAATTGAGGTGGCTGAAGAAGATGTCAGTGTACCAACTACAAGCAATAGTGTTGTCGCACTGGAAGCGGAGGTATATCTCTTGGAAAAAGAACTATAAGAACACAAAAGAACAAAAACTGTCCAGCAAAGACTCACCTACTCTATGATTTGTGATAGTGATAAACTAGTATTAACCCACACAGTTTTACCTCACAAATCAGTTTTCAATATTATATTCTGCAGTTGTGCACAGCTAGTGAGATAGCTTATTTTCTAGGGTGGAAGGTCATAATGATCCCGCATTGTGACCAGCTTCTGATGGCAATGATGAAGATGAAAAGAAATCCAACTCATAAGGAGTTGGCTTTTCAATTTCAGATAGGTGAAACAACGGTAGCAAATATAACTACTTGGTTTCATGTACTGCATAAAACCATTTTTGTGTGGGGTTGATGAAAAATATTGTACCTTCCCTATTTAAAAATAGGTCATGCCTTCCAAATTATTTTTCGGATATCACATCCTGTAGAATAATTATTGACTGCACAGAAGTGTATGCTGCAGAACCAGCTTTAATGATTGGAAAACAATCAATTTATAGCACTTACAAGCATAGATACACTCTTAAAGGGCTTGTCGGGGTTGCTCCTAAGGCTGGACGCACACCGGATACGGCGCGGCACGGCACGGCGCGGCGTTTTGCCGTAAGGCGCCGCATGCGATGTGGTTTGTATTGCTATCAATGGAGGTGCCGCACACTGCATCGTGCACGGCATGGCGTGGCGAGGCGCCTTGTACTGCCTTGTCAAGTTTCGTCTTTCGGGCAAGAGGCTTAATGCAAAGCGTTCTGCGCATGCGCGAGAATCGTAGTTGAGAGGCAGTGGTAGTGTGGTGTAGCAGTTGTTTGTCTGACAAACATTATGGCAAGCCAGGAGGATGATGTTGATGCCGTTACTAGTGTGGATGTTGACAGGTTGTTGTTTTATGTACAAAACAACCCACCAATTTACAATGCATCGTTAAAGGAACACCATTGTTTAATCGACAGAGGCTGGCTCAAACAGCAATCTGGTTTGTGGACTGTATCATTAATTACATCGAGAACTTTTGAGTTATCTGGCGTCGGGTGGCAAGTTGAACAATTAAAATGGCTAAGTGCACAATAACATAGGCCTACCTTCATGTCCAAATCCTCCTTGCTTCCAGGATCCCGGGTCCAGATCACGATACGAGACGAGACGACACTTGTAATAAATCACAATAAATCAATAAATCACTTTGCAAAATCGACATTACGAGAAGTGAGCTGTTCGGTTGGCTGGCAAACGGCAACTGGCCACACTTATGCTTTGCGCATCACCGTATAATTGCCCCTCCACCACACAACGCCAGACAAGAAAGGGAAGCATTCATAATGTCCGAACATTCCACCCACCTTGGAAGAACTTCCAATAACAAAAAACAAAAAAAACACCTATAACGAACCCTACTAGGGAGACTAGGGAAAAAAAGGAAAATATCTTCACTCCTCAGGGGCCCTTGAGGAGACTTAAAAAAGGAGTAGGAGGCCCACGGAAAGGAGAGGATGGGACGAGAAATAAATGACTATATACAACTAATAGAATAACAACTATAGAATAAAAACAAGAAACAAAGCAACTTGGGAACCTTTCCCACACATAAAACGAGAAACAAAAAAACTAACCACTAAAACTTATTGAAGTTCCCTTCAATAAGGCCTAATCTTCATCAATAGGGAGGAGACATACCCTATTGACAGACTGGTGAGACTTCCTTTTGCAGTCTGTACCTCCACCACTCTCACAATTCTCACAGAGTGAGATAAGAGTTATGAAAGCAGCTTGACGCGTCTCGTTTCGGCTCCTCAAAACTATTGTCGTTTCAGTCGGTTTTTCTCATTGAATCAGCGTGATTCTTTCATATATAGTGTGTGAAAGTGTTATCAAGTTCATCACCGAATCTTGTTGCGATCCACCTCATATATCTTGCGCAATTGAGAAATTTTCAATCAAAGTAACATGTTTCCATCGCCAAAAGCTCTACGAAGCGGTTCTAAGGCGCAGGCTTCGATTGATAAGGCTGCTGCAGGAGATAAGCGCCCAGCCGTGCCAGTAAATCAACGGTCGAATTCGGCCCCCTCTGCCTCTTCGTCCAAAGGTGGAAGCGATACGGCGATGGGGGGAGGAGCGGCTCGAGAGAAATTCTCGGCATTCCTCTCCGATGACGAGTTCCTGACCAGGCTAGCAGATAAAGTTGCCGATAATCTATTCGATCGACTGGCAGATACCATCTCCGCGCGCTTTATCCAAGCATTTGAACCGCGACTGTCGGCGTTGGAGGCGAGAGTGGAGTCTCTTGCGGCTGAGGTTGTCGCCGTTCGCGAGGACGCGAGGGCCCGTCAGGTGCTGCTCGAAAACAAGATCGATGACCAGGAGCAGTACCAGCGGCGCAACAATGTGCGAATTTTTGGCGTGGAGGAGGTGAGGGGTGAGGACGTGACAGCCATCGTGACTGAAATATGCCACGACAGGCTCAACGTGAATATAGACCCTGCACTGATTGACCGATGCCATCGCTCCGGCCGTGTTGTCGATCCAAGGCCCGGCGAGCCGCGACCTAGGCCGCGTCCGATACTGGTAAAGTTTATCAGTTATCGGACAAAACGTGCCGTTCTCTCCGTGCGGCGGCAGCTGAAGGGGTCCTCGATCACCATCCGTGAGGACCTCACTCGGAAGCGGAACAGCTTCTATCGCGAGGTGGCTGCTCGTGTGGGCCAAGCAAACGCCTGGACTGTTGATGGTACGGTAAAGTGGAAGGAGGGGGATAGAATTATGTTTCGGAGAAATTTCTGATAAATTTAGTGGAAGCTGAACTATGAAATTGAATTTAGAAATCATAGTATCTATGTTTCTGTGAAAGACTTATCATTGGTTTATTATTATTTGATTCATTTTCCATTTTTCACAAATTTTTTAAAATTTTTTATTTATTACTTTTCTTTGTTCTCCTTATTAATTTATATTTTTCTGAAATTTTAAATTATCGAGTAAAAATTTGTTCTGTCTTATATAAGACAGAACACATTTACAAGACGGAACACAGTTTATCAGATCAAAGTTGGGTTTGTTCGCCATAATGAAATACTTTGTTTGCCATAATACTGTACGATTTAATGATTGATAATTATTTTTCTAAAACACAAGAATAGGTAGATAGTAATCTGTCTACAATTTTTCTTACAACTTAGATGATATACTCTTATAGCCTAAAATAATTACAGATTCTATCTGATTTATCTTTCATGTGGTTTATCTTCCACTATTATTCATTACTTTTCTGCTCTCACTTATCAATATATTATTGGACCTCTCTCCTTTTCTCCTTCTCTCTCTCTTCTACTCTCTCACACTACATTTTCATATTTCTTCTGCTCCCAATCTATTCTATTTACCTGAGGATTGTCGTGATTGCTCTTATCTGTTATCTGTAATAGTGGACTCGGTTCACACTATCTTTTATTCCATTTGACTCTCGCATTGATTGACATCCTACAGTCTTCTAGTTTACTGTGTATCTAATCTTGAACTGAAATACTTTTGATCTGTCATTCGTTTTCTCTTTCACAATAATTATTATCACAAAAACCGAATTAGAGCCTCAATTTTATCTTTTAGGAGCCGAACAGCTCAAGCCTGTAGCTAGCGTTCCGACTCATTGCTTACTGCTGTACATTACTTTGTTTTTTATCTCTATTTCTATATTTCTTCTATCATTTCCTTCTTTGTGTGTGTGTGTGTCAGTATGAATGTGGTAAGTGTCTTTTTTGTAGCTTCTCATTGTTTCGCCGATTCACCCCCCTCTTCTGCCTTGCTGCTTCGTCGCAGCCACCTTGTCTATACAGCAGGATGACGGCGCGGCCGCGCTGAGTGTCGGCGATTCCCTCAAGCGGGCATTCTCTCCTTTCCCGGATCAACTTAAGATCGCTCATGTTAATGCGCAATCCCTTCTCTGTCATATAGATGAATTTAGGCACACTTTCGAGAGCAAAGATTGTGACATCATTCTTGTATCCGAGACCTGGCTGAAACCGGCAATCCCTAATCGACTTGTTGCACTCGAGGATTATGTGCTCATTCGGAATGACCGGCTACACAAGAATGGGGGAGGGGTTGCCGCGTTTGTCAAGCGTTCTCTGCTGCCTGTTCATAAGTTTTCCTCTGATACCTCCCGTGCAGCTAGACCTGAATACATGTTATTGAGGTTAAGTGTAATGGAGTTAAAATGTTAATAGCAGTTTGCTACAGGCCGCCTCATATTGGGTATATGTCAGAATTTGAGGAAGCACTACTTGAGCTGATGGTGCCCTATGAACATGTGGCTATCATGGGTGACTTCAATACTGACTTACTTGGACCTGATACTCATGACAAAATACAACTGCCACTATGTTTTTTGCTTGATCTTAGCTTTTGCTTGATCTGACACATTGCTTGATCTTATTGCAGTTGCCGATGTGAGAGCAGCTGTGTGCCATGGGCAGATCCCCTTTCCAGGCCTCTCTGCACATGATATGATATTCCTAGTTTATAATATGAGGAGGCCTAAACCTAAACCAAAAATAATCACTTATAGAGATAACAAGAATATAAACTACCACAATTTGTTCAATGATGCAATTAACCTTGACTGGTTACAGATATTCCAAACTAACAATGTTAATGTTATGTTGGACATTCTTAACCACAATATAGTTTCTCTTTTTGAAAAACATGTTCCTTTAAAAAATCGCAGAGTAACCAGAGATCCTGCTCCATGGCTCACAGATGAGATACGCCAGCTAATGAGGGATCGAGATTATTGGTGCAAAATTGCAAGAGCTTCAAAAAGCCCCAATGATTTCAATCATTATAAGCGTTTGAGGAACTCTTGCAAGCAAACAATTAGAAATGCGAAAGCTACATTCTATCGTAACTTGATCTCCTCAAAGCGATCATCAACTTCATCTCTTTGGCGTGCTCTGAGGGAGATTGGGGCTGGCAAGGAGAGGCAGGTACCGACTGTAGCTCACTCACTAGATGATCTCAATGACTTCTTCACTGACATCCCTGTGGGTTTGGGCCAAGCTCGTGCTCACTTTGACTCTCTGCCTGATTTTCATCCCAATGAGGACTTCTACTTCTCCAATGTCACGGAGCAAGAGGTCTTCTTGGCTGTTCATCGAGTGAAGAGTAATGCTGTTGGTGCAGACGGTATCCCAATTAAGTTCATCAAAATTATCCTTCCTCTTATCCTCCCATTTCTCACCCATTTGATCAATACCTCACTTTTAACATCCATTTTTCCTAATGACTGGAAGCTATCTATAGTGATTCCCTTGAACAAGATCCCTAACCCTCTCTCTCCATCCGATTACAGGCCTATAAGCTTATTGTCCGTTTTGTCCAAGGTTCTGGAAATTATCGTTCACTCCCAATCAAGCTCATTTATCCATGGTTCTGGATTGATTGGTGACTTTCAATCGGGGTTCCGTAGTGGTCATAGCACCACCTCTGCACTCCTGAGAGTCACTGACGACATTCGTAGGGCTATGGATGGTAGAGAGCTAACAGTTCTAGTCCTAATAGATTTTAGTAAGGCATTCGATAGCATTTTCCATCCCACTTTACTCTATAAACTCAGAAACTTAGGTTTTTCCAACTCCACTGTGGCATGGGTGAGGTCCTATCTTCAGGGTCGGTGTCAGTGTGTGAGAGTTGGGGATGCCTCTTCACGGTGGCGTGAAGTGAACAGAGGAGTTCCTCAGGGTTCGGTATTGGGTCCTCTGCTGTTCAGCATTTACATAAATGACGTGACAAGCACTCTACTCACGACCAGACATCACCTGTATGCCGACGACTTGCAAGTATACCGGCACTGCAAGAAAAATGACTTCGACGTCACAGTTGATGAAGTCAATGCTGACTTGACTCGTTTGGTACAATGGACTGAGAATAATGGACTGAAAATTAACGAAACTAAATCAAAATCAATAGTCATAGGTTATTCAAGACTTTTAAACACACTTGACATAGCTAACGGACCATTTATAAAATTGAATAACATACAATTGCAATACAGTTCTGACGTGAAAAATCTAGGACTTACAAACTGCTTACGTGAGGAGGCTTCTGACGATGTAGATGATCCCAATAAATCAGTGGATTTAGTAGCCTCTAAAATAACAGCTTCATCATTCAAAAATATTTGGAAGTTTTTCAAATCGGATACTGTTCCATTTCTTAGCAGTCTCTGCCACTTCTCTCTCAATTCTTCAGTCAGTTTTTTACTTAAGACAAATAATAACGGAATCGACCAGTCATTAACTGCATGACCAATTGGTTTTAGTGCTGCAATATACTCAGCTAAATGAGTGATGAATTTTCGTAGCGAGTCTGGTTGCTTATTACTGCTGGCATATCAAAAATTGCTTGCAAGTATGCGTCAGTCAGATTGTAAGAGTCATTGTAGCGATTCAATAATAATTTCCATGCCTCAGCATAATGATCATTGTCAATGGGACCACAGAAATGACTGACAGTGCATCGCCTCTCAGTACAGACCGAAGATACATATGTTTTTGTATGTCAGCAATTTGACCATTATTATGAACCGTGGCTTCGAATAAATCTTTAAATTGACTCCAAATTTTCAAATCGCCGTCAAAAGTCATTAAAGGAAGCTTAGGTAGGGCAACTGGCGAGATATTTCCAGTTGTAGGTGGAGAAGCTACATTGGAAGAACTAATATTCAAATTTGTTTGAGTGGATGGTAAGGTTTCGAGAATAGCCTTGACATTGAAAAAAGTGTCATCAAATGGCTCATCAAATTTTCAAGGTCACTTGTTTCCAATCGAGGATTTTGTTTGTTATAGTAGCTCTGCATCTTATCTATTATGTCATTGAACTCCACCTGGTGGTGATCGATATGCTCACCCATAACTTTCAATAAATTCTTCATTTTTTTATTTTTCGGATCTTTTTCGACAGCTTCGGCAATTTCATTAATCTGTTTTATTTTACGAATTAATGCATCTCTTTGAAATGTCAAATCTTCGATAACACCCATAGTGAGGCGATAACAGTGAGCGCTCGTCAAGAGAGTTAGACAAAGAACCAAACAAGAATAAGAGGGAAAACACGAGAGCAGGCGACACAATGGAACGAACAATGGCTGGCTTATCTAATCATACAAGCCAAGCCAGCATTTCAACTTATGCTCGGTAGAAATGATCGGTTACAAGGCTAATAATACCGTATCGATACTCTTGGAACAAACAATATCTGCTATTAATAACGAAGTAACGACAATAATCAATGCAAATAACTGCAAGTATCCTTTGAAAAAAGTAACAGTTCCAGTTACTGTTACAGCTAGACGACGTATAAGTCTTTCTCTACTTATCGACACGAACTTGCCAGTCCAGCATTGTGGCGCCAATGCAACAATCTTACGCAATAATACTACGACACAATTATTTACGAAAATATTACTTGTTCTACTCAATTTCCAACTTAAATTGAGCCCAAATTTCTTAAGAATACCACAATTAAAGCGTATATTCATCTACGACGACAAAAACAAGCCATATACACAGAACAAACCAAGAATAAAATAGGCAAAAAAAACGACAAACCTATTAGACAATATTTCAAACTTAAGTCCTATTCAAATTCGATGAACAAAGCAATTCCGGACGGTTGGACCAATGTTTAATCGACAGAGGCTGGCTCAAACAGCAATCTGGTTTGTGGACTGTATCATTAATTACATCGAGAACTTTTGAGTTGTCTGGCGTCGGGTGGCAAGTTGAACAATTAAAATGGCTAAGTGCACAATAACATAGGCCTACCTTCATGTCCAAATCCTCCTTGCTTCCAGGATCCCGGGTCCAGATCACAATACGAGACGAGACAACACTTGTAATAAATCACAATAAATCAATAAATCACTTTGCAAAATCGACATTACGAGAAGTGAGCTGTTCGGTTGGCTGGCAAACGGCAACTGGCCACACTTATGCTTTGCGCATCACCGTATAATTGCCCCCTCCACCACACAACGCCAGACAAGAAAGGGAAGCATTCATAACGTCCGAACAACCATAATGTGGACGTCATCTCAAAAATTTGGAATGACATTGGCAAAGAGCTGAGTGTACCAGGTAAGTGTTGTTATACTGTTATATGCCTGTCTTTAGTACTATCTGTTGTGCGAGTATTTTAATTTACATCTGTGTTACCTCACAGTAAGATAGTTCAACAATGAAATAAGCTAAGAATTTTCCCCACTAACTATCCCTGTAGGTTTTATGCTAGGCCTAATATTAGCACTATCGTTGCATAGGCCAAAAATGGCTACAAGAAACTTCTGTCAGTCTGTCTGTCTCTTTGTCCTACGATAATGGCTAAATGCGTTGACCAAATTTTATATTTTGTTGCATGTATGTTCCTTATACCTAAGCGGATCGATGTAGATACTGTATAAGACTTTTACATTGACCGATGTTGATGAAACTTACTGTATATTGTAAGGCATTAAGAATAAAATAACAGCAACATTAATCCGTTCAGAAATAGCCATACTTTATTTGACATATCTTCTATACATAATATAGTCCATAACAAATCATGTTGTTTATACAAAAGCCATTTTGTCTTGCCATGGTACTGAACCTTCAGTGTTGAAGTATTCTTTAAAGTTCTCTCTGATGTTGTAGGCAGCTTTAGCTGCTCTTGCCCTCGAAGTCTCTTGTTTATTGTCACACTCAACTCCAATGTTCATCATTTCGTCATACACCTGACTCATAGTACCCTCTTTTACTCTAATTACATTGTGGAGAACGCAACATGCTAACACAATGATTTTTGTCTTATCTGGATGAGTTAACATAGCCAATTCGAAAACACGAAATTTCTTTGCCATCATACCAAAAGCACATTCAACAATTCTACGTGCTCTAGATTGTCTATAGTTGTATATCCTTCGTTCTCGTGTCAAAGAATTCTTGTTGAAGGGGGTCATCATGTGTCTGCTGAGGGCATAGGCTTCATCCGCAACAAAGACATAGGGAAAATTAGTTGTCTTTGTCTTAAATAAAGTTTTGGGCTTTGGTAAGTTCAGTTTTTTTATCGTTAAATAAACGACCAAATGTTGAAGAATAAAATACACCTCCTTCACTGTGTTTCCCAGCTTCTCCAACATCGACTGCTACAAATTTACCTTCCGCATCAACAACAGCTTGTAGAATAATAGAGTGGTATGATTTGTAATTAAAGAATAATGAGCCACTATTCCATGGGGCTTCAATGCGTACGTGCTTGCCATCAATAGCACCACAACAATTTGGAAAATTCCATAGCTCTTCAAAACCTCACTGATATTTCCTTCCACTTTTCTGGTGATGGATCGGTCATTAGGAACATTGGAGACATTACGGACCAAATGGCAGTACATGTTTCTGCTACAATCTTTCCTGCAGTAGTAGCGCCAACTCAATGGTTGAAATGTATATACTGGAAGCGATCACCGGTTGCAAGAAATCTGTAAAAAAGGACAAGATAATAGAGTTGCATACAAGTTGAATTGGGGCGACTTTATCTTCTTTTTCCCACAATTAAATATTACAAATAATATTGTTAAGATGAGGACTTAATTTGTTTTAGTATAAAAAATAAGTTTGTCAATTTTATTTTATTTTATGCTCTTTTGTAACTTTTGGTTTCTTTTTAGGTAACATATGCAAGAAAAAGTGGACCAATCTACATGGCTCATACGTTAGATACGTAAATGAGTTGAAAAAGACACCCAGTGGTTCCAAGCAACTAAAGAAAAAGTGGCACTTATTTGATGCTATGAGCTTCCTCCAACCTTGGATTGGTACTGCGCGGAAAATGACAGGTAGTTTAGATGACTCTTTGAAAAATAACACCGATGTGACCCAAGACATTTTAAATGAACTACAAGAAGAGGGAGAAGTTGAAGTCGCTCCTAAACCACTTATTGAAAATCAAAACAACTTTAACCCCTCAAAAAAAACAAAGAAGAACTACAGCAGATATAGTGGCTGCACCAATGGTGGAATACCTAAAAACTGTCACAGAAAAACGTAAAGCTGGAGAGGAAAAATCTGATAGTGCAATGTTAACATTTTTTAAAAGTTTAGTTTCTGAAGCCGAAACGCTTTCTCCAAAAAGACAAAGCCTCTTCAAATCGTCAGTCATGGCAAAATTGCATAGCCTGTTGGATGATCAAGATAGTGAGCAGAGTTGCTACACTCCGTCCCCTGCTTCAGTGGCTTCGTCCTCAAGCTCAACGTTGAACCATCAGTTCTTTCCTCTGATTAACCAGTTGCATGACGTCAACTGTAATGATGGTACAACTAACGGTCAACAATATCATCAATTTCCATGATTGACCACGAATATTTTGTATTGTTTTCTCAATAAAAATAGCATTTGTAACGATTGAAAACTTACTACCCGAGGTTGTTATTACTACTACCTACTACTTACTACCACAGGTTATTTTATACATTTTAAGTAATTATTCGATTTTTAGGGGATACTACATGAACGAATTATAGGTCATTATAGGTCAATAAAAATAATCTTACCTTAATGTGATCAGTAGTTGTTCTTCTGGAGTTATGCTCAGCCTATAGTTGGTGTTTTGTTTTTGGATGGATGGAGAAATTAATCCAAGAATGAAATCAAACGTTGCCGGTTTCATACGACAATAATTATAAAACTTTTCCGGATCTGCTCTTAGCTCTGCAATAAACAGTTTTATGTTACGTTTTTCATTGATAGGATGCACCCAGATTTGTCTCTTGGGGGAATCATCTATTGACTTAAGGAAGTACCACAACGCTATTACAGTCGCCTCTTCTTCTTCTGCATTCATTTTCACGTGTCACAGACTGAAAACTGATTTCACGAAATATGTATCAATCTATAAAACACACGAGTTCACTTGTATGAATTCTTCAATCCACTGAGCGTCTCCTCAAATTGCTTTGCCGTACCGTGCCGCGCCACATGCTGCTCTTAACCATCGGGCGCGGCGCGGCAAGGCAAAACGTCTTGCCGCGCCGTGCCATGCCACGCCGTATCTGGTGTGCGGCCGGCCTAATGGTGTAGTAACCTTCTTTAGCGACCTATATGGTGGCTCTACATCGGACAAAAAATAACCCCAAGGGTGTGGGTTGTTACAATTACAATCTGGGGAACTCATATTGGCCGACAAAGGATTTTTCTTTATTCTTTATTGATTCATACAAAAAATAAATTATCAAAGCTGGTAGGGAGAGAGAAAATAAGGTAAACATTTTTTAATAAATGGCATCGATGCAGAAGGTGTGAGTGTCAACATTCCTCCTTTTCTAGAAAATCCCCAGTTCACAAGAGAACAAGCTCCTCATCACCTCATCACCTCATCCCACGTCAAAATAGTAACTATAAAATTGTTCTGATTTAAACGAGAAGTGAGTTTATTATTTAGCAGGAAAATGTTGGAATTATGGAATTCTATTCCCGTGGAATTAATCTACGTAGCTTAGCAATTAAAGTGGTAGAATCAGAGTTCAGAGATGATGAAAACAGTGATCGTTTTGAATCTAATATTGAAGCTCCAGTTACCCACACGGAATGAACATCAGTCAACAAATACTTGAGTAATAAACAAACTTCAACAGCAGTTTAGTAATTCACGCATTTAACATTCATTTTATTTTACTACATAAGCTGGACAGCTGGACTAGATAAAATGAATTTAACAATTTATATGTAAATAAAGCCTGTAAGAAAAAATCATCAAATTAATGAGTGTGACATGGCCAGAATACATCCTATATCAGGAGCTGAAACTGAAACATACAACTGGAATATCAAAGGTAACTAAGCTTACATTATTATTATTGATTTTTCCATATTTGAAAATATTAACGATCAAATATTCGAGTTATCAGTTATGTATGACATTCAAGATGTTTCCCTCAATGAAATTCAATTAAAATATGACAAACTTTACCCTCGATTCATTAAAATGTCTAAACCTCCAACGTGTTGTCACGTGGTACTTTAGTACCATCAAATATTTTAAAATGAACCAATGAATTTTAATAGAATTATAAAATGGAAAGAAGGTTAGACCTAGTCAAAGGATAAATGAACTTAAATCGAATATTATTAGCAATTAGGAGTAATAGCATTATCAAAAACGATAAGAAAACATGTATAATTGTGATTCAATAACTATGAAAACCCATTGGTAAGATCAAAAAATTATAAAGCGGCTTACTTATTATTGGCGGATTATAAAAAATAAAAGTGTGCATGAACATTGAGGTTAGAATTATTTGTTTACATTTTGAAAAGAATTAGTCAATCTTGAATAAATCGATAATTATTAGAATCAATGCTGAACGAATCAGCTGATTATTCATTCGATCAAAGGATATATTATGTATACTAAAAGAAGTCGATGTGTAGAAATACAAACAACTATTATTTCTGTAAAAATATTTATTATAATCTAAAAAAGCACAAAAAATCAAGAGTATACAAAACTCATATAAAAAACTAAATGTATTAAAATCGTATGTTATGATTTATTTATGTAATCAATTTAAGATAAACACTCCATATATTTGTATAAAAACTTTTTTATTTAATTTTTTCTATTATAAAGTCGAGGAAGTCCTGATTCCAAGGCGACCAATTGTATTGAGTTTATTAAATTGAAGACCAATCAGAGAGTAGCTTACAGAATTATTCTTGGAAGAGACAAATTTTTCTGAAAACCTCCTTCTTCTAGCTTAAGATCTTGACCTGAGAGGATGCACATAGAGTTTAGGGTTCTTTCTTCCTCATTTTGAAATTTTAAAACTATTAAGCCAAACCCTTTTTTAATGTGAAATATTTGTATTAAATGTTAAATTGTCTGTGAACTCAGTGCTGTCAAAGAGTTCGTAATTTGTAACTATTCCCCATAAATATATCTTTAATTCGGAAAGAAACTTATAAGAATCTGGATCACGCACTAGCCCAGCAGAGACGAAAGGAGCCTACCTAATTAATTATTGGAATAATTAATTCAATCCACGAGACCGTCAAGAACTTCATTTAAGTGAGTGATAAGTCAAACGAGCTCGTTTTAGATTTTCTGCGTATAGTGGGGGAATTAATCAAAAGCGCTATTCAAATTGACTTAAATTAAATAAAAAGTCACCACGTGTTGAATAATATCACATAGTTCATAAGAACATTTTATAAATTTATTTGATATATGTAGTAAGCTTACTTCCACGCACGGCCCGAATTCATATAAATCCCTGAGATCTCATGTTTGAATAATAATTTATTAATTATTAATTTTGTTAATTGAACAACGTATATCATATCAAACCTATAGACCAAACAGGTTTTTATTTGCAGAATTTTGTATTGATTGGAAGTCTAAGTATCAGTATTAAATATAATATATTTATGAATTTGAGACTCACTATTGTGAATATTAGCAAAACCTGTGATAATTATTCAGATTTTAGAGAGAATTTAATTAAGAAAAATTATAGATATATCGAATATTTTATACACACATTTTTATGGGAATATATTTTGTGTTTTATGTCAGCATACAAATCGTAGAAATTTATTTTATCCTAGTTCATCTCGTGATATACAGTTTGAGCTGTTTTGGTACCAATAGATATTCAGCAGCACTTAAAATTATTGAATCAAGTAATATTTATCTTATTCAGAGCACTCAATATTTATCATCCTTTGATGATAATCACTTTAATCTGCCAGAACAAGTATATTGAAAAATTATATTAATAAGGTTCCAGTTATATCATATAAAGATCCAGAGAGCTTCAAGAACTGGCGTGGTAAGTTCTAAGGAATTTTGGAAGGATATATTGGTGAATACCTGTATTCACGACGAGCGTTTTAAGAATCAACTAGAAACAACTATAGTTGGTCCTTATCATTCTCTAGTGGTACATGGTTACTGATAATCAGTCATCAAATATTCTTTTAATTTCCTCACTGGTATTCTTCAAGAACTTCACAGAAGCAGCGGTAAGAACTATTAATCACAGGTCATTGAACCTTATGGTGATTACTTGCATTTGTAAAATCCATGTATCTACCACTGAGCTAGAGCTGAGGTTTGAACCCAGTAATTTTGCGAGCCGGACAGCCTTAATTTTTTGTGAATTTATTCGCAAAAGAGGGAATTTAGCGACTGCTCTTATAAATACCAATATCATCGCTCTATCATGAGAGGTAACCCTCCAAGGGCAAAGGTTTACAATTTGACAGTGTGTAACCGTAACCCCCACTGCTGTTGTTAAATAGAACATTTCATTGCCTCGTATCCAAATAACAAAATTCAACGGATCTATTTCTCAATGGAACAAATTTTACAATAGTTTCAAAACTCTGATTCATGATAATGAAGGCCTGTCTGAGGTTGAGAAATTCCAATACCTATGTTCAAGTTTAAGTGATTCTGCTTACAAATCTATTTCGGCAATTTCTTTGTCAGCTCATGGGTCAGCTCATGGGTACTCATTAGCGTTCAGACAGCTTGAGAAACGTTATCAGAACCCACGAATTTTATCCAATTATTTTGTTGAACAAATTCTTGATTGTCCGTCCATATCAAAACCTGATTATAGTTCTATTAGAAGTTTTGTTGAAACAAATTCATCAGCAATTGAATCTTTGAAGGGTCAAAATCTACAAAACCCATTCGACTTTGTTCTGTTGTCAATACTGTTGAGGAAGATAGACAATAATACAAGATTCGATTTTGAAGCCTCATTAAAAGGAGAAGAAATACCCGAATGCAGTTCAATGATCCAGTTCATAGTTAAAAAATCACGCACATATGAGCTCATTAATCCAAAACAATCTGTCACTTCTGAAGAAAGGGAAAATAAAAGAAATCCATCGACTGAAAGATTCAAAAAAATGACCAATTCCAGTGTGTTAATAACTTCAAACCAAAGCAAACCTAACTCTGAGTTTCTCTCTCAAAGTCGTACCACAACTAGAAGTTGCATTGTATGCAGTTGTGGAGATCACATAATTTATAGTTGTCCAAAATTACTCAACATGGATATCAATGAACGTTACAATACTATAAAATCACTCAAATTATGCTACCAATGTTTAGCTTCTCACAATCGATCACAGTGTAAATCTATACATCACTGCAAGAAATGTGATTCAAAGAGGCATCACACGTTATTACACTCAGAAAATGCATTCAAAAAAGGTGAAGCCACTTCGAATCAAGTTATTACTCAATCTGCTCCTAGACAAGACTCAAAGGTTACCTGCAACACAAGTCTATCTATTGCTAACATGTCTGATTGTCTTTTGGGAACTGCTAAGATTATTGTGTATGATACATTCAATAAACCCCACATAGCTCGTGCTATTCTTGATTCAGGCTCACAGATTACTGCTATCACAAAGAGCTTACTTGACAAATTAAATCTAAAACCGTCAGCATCTCAACGCCGTTTATTAGGAATTGGTTCAACCACCACCAAATGTTATGAAGAAGTCGAGTTAAAAATCTCATCTCCTATTCAGACAAAATTCAAATGCAGTACAAATGCATTAGTATTGAATTCCATAACTTGTAAACAACCTATCACATCATTAGATGCTAAACAATTTACTCATTTGTCTAATTTAAAATTAGCTGATGAAACGTTCTATGAGTCAGGTGAAAAAGAAGTTCTTAATGGTACAGAACTGTTTCTGGAAACCATTTGTACACAAGTTCAGGGAGTCACTTTGAAATTTGACAACTCTCCCGGCGCTCTAAGCACTGTATTTGGCTATGTTATTATGGGTGCAACAAACAGCTGTAATAATTCAAATTCTGACTACACCTCTTTAATAACGCATGTAGAACCTATCAATGGTTGAGTTCAAAGCCACTGATCAATTACATAAGATTTTTTTTTACATTCAGTAAAAAACCTGATCACAGATTAGTGACCACAGATGAACCACAGATTGGAAAGTCGGCTAGTATCTTGACGCCATAATCCGCCATCTTGAAAGAAAGTGTAGCATTGAAATACAGCAGTAGTTTTAATTTCTAACAAGATGATGCAGTCATGTGTCGTGGTCTTGGTGCACTTAGATTGATACCTTCCATTTTGTGTGTATTCTGTGGCTGAATGGTTGCTCATTAGTCGTGACTGACAGATGTTTCCCTTGTTGATCATATTTTGTAAACAAAACTAGAACTTAACCTATTTCATTGTAATCAATTAAAATGGAAAACCATCAGGTGATTGGAGTAGTTTTAAATGCTTTGTAAAATATTATGAATGTTATTGAATTTATGTAATCATGCATTTCTCTGCTCCCAAATACATTATAATGGAGTCCATCATTTGTAAACAACCTCATATTCAGCCATGTATGTTTACGTTCAGCTACTCTATTTACGTTCTTTTCCATCGGTGGAAAAGTACGATTAACTGATCAGTGAATGAACCGGATATGACGTATTTTTTTCTTATCAGTTGGACCAAAGACCTTGAAGAGGTATAAACGTACAATACCTATGCCTTCCCAATGCTAGCTCTTACTTGAAATTAAAGGTTCCATTGAGGTATTTTAGCACGAGATATTATATAATATATATTTTTTGTAATATTATAGATCACAAAAATCTTCAAGATCTTTAGTATGTAATAATCTCCCAGGCTGTTCCCTTAATGGCCGATTTCAATTCCAAATAATCTAGCGCTGCATGTGAGTCTATGCATCATTCAACGACAAAACAGTACATCATTCAGAGCCACGTTCACTAACCGATCTCATCGTTCACTCACCGATTAGTGGCTTTGAACTCAACCAATGACTTGATCAGCAAATTTTGGGAGTCTGAAGAAGTCAGCAGTCAGATAGTTAAGAACCCATCACACGAGTTTTGTGAGAAATTATATTCAGACACAACAAAACGTCTTCCTACAGGGAGATATGAAGTAGCCTTGCCGTTCAAAAGCTCAGATTTAAAGTTAGGCGACAATCGCTTATCCACAATGAAAAAACATTTCTCTCTTGAGAAACGTTTGTCGCAAAATCCCACAATGCACAAGCAGTACCACGATTTCATGTTGAAATATATTGAATTGTCTCACATGTCAAAAGCGCTCACATCTTCAAGCTATGTAATACCTCACCACTGTGTTTTCAAAGAGGATAGTTCAACAACAAAGCTCAGAGTTGTTTTTAATGCTTCTTCACCGTGTGTTAACGGTTCTGTTCTAAATGAAGTGGTGCATGTTGGCCCCAAACTTCAAAACGAGTTGTTTCAAATTATTTTGAATTTCAGAATTTACAAAATTGCCATCACTTCAGATATTAAAATGATGTATAGAATGATATCTGTCAGAGAAGAAGATCGTCAGTATCAACACATTTTTTACCGACAGTCACCTGAAAAAGATTTGATTGAGTATCAACTTAATTGTGTTACATATGGAATGACTCCATCCAGTTTTCTCGCTCAAAGAACTGTCATTCAAATGGCAAATGATTATGAATCACAATTCCCACTTGCCGCTCATGTTGTTAAACATCATATCTATGTAGATGATATTGTGAGTGGTGCAGCTAGCGTACAGGAAGCCAGGCTTCTCATTTCACAGTTGAACGATTTAATGCAGAAAGGTGAAATGCTGTTGAGGAAATGGGCGTCAAATACGCCAAAAATAGTTGAAGAATTTCCCGATGATTTCTTAGAAAATCCACTTGCATTCACAGATTCAACACAAAGTATCAAAGTACTTGGCTTTCGATGGAGTCCGTCTTCAGATAGTTTCTCATATATTGTAACTCAGTTCAATGCTGAACCGACAAAACGTTCAATATTATCATATATTGCAAAGTTGTTTGATCCATTGGGATTACTTGCTCCTGTTGTGTTCACATTCAAATATTTCTTGAAACTTATTTGGTTGGCAAATCTGAATTGGGATGACCCACTCAATGATAATCTCACATGTCAATGGAAAAGTATCTCTGACTCGATGTCATCAATTTCAAAAATTCAAATACCTCGTCATATTGACACAGCTTATGTGAATATATCTATGCTTGCCTACTGTGATGCGAGTCAGAAGGGCATCGCTTGCTGTATATATATTCACGTATCTTCCAATGATCAATTCATTTCCATGAATCTAGTTATGGCCAAAACGAAGGTGGCACCAGTCAAAGTAAACACCATTCCTAGATTAGAACTATGTGGCGCTCTTCTCCTTGCGAAACTGTGCAAGAATGTTATACCAATCTATGAAAAATGTGTCACTCGTATTCGACTTTACACTGATGCAAAATTAGTCTTGACATGGCTAAGAACTCCTGCATATAAGTTGAAAACTTTTGTCAGTAATCGCGTCATACAGATACTAGAGCTAACAAAACCAGAAAATTGGTTTCATGTATCCACAGAATGTAATCCAGCCGATCTAGCGTCAAGAGGGCTCGCCGCCAAGGAGATAATAGATAACAAATTGTGGTGGAACGGTCACCCTTCCTATCATGTCATACCTCAATCGTGGCCAATTTCAAAAGTAGACATCATAGAAGATGATAGTGAAATGAAATCACAAATTTTAGTACTCGCCACTGTAAGTATGGAAAAAACATGTGTGATGGAATGTGTTGAAAAATACTCCAATCTTCACGAAGCTGTTCGAATTTTGGCATACTGTCTACGCTTTATCAATGAATGTAAAGTTAAACGTAATAATAAAATGCTGCAACTTGATTCTGTTGTTCCCTCGCCCTCTGTGGTCGAATGTCATCATTCACTATCAGTAATTGTGAAAGACACTCAGAAGTTTTATTTTCACGAATTAATGACTCTTTTGTCACAAGATAAACCAGTGCCTCCAAATTTATCCTCGTTATACCCATTCATCGATAAAGATGGATTGCTCAGGGTGGGCGGTCGCCTCAGTAAATCCGACCTCCATCATAATAGGAAACATGCTATTCTTCTCCCGAAAAAGTGTCACCTCACATTACTCATTTGTAGACAATATCATTCTGAGAATATGCATGCTGGTCCACGTACCACTCACTCGCTTATAGCGCAGAAATATTGGATTATCTCAGCGCGAAATCTGATAAGAAGTTGTATAAACCATTGTGTAAAGTGTACTCGTATGAGAGCTACACCTCATCAACCCATTATGGCTGACCTTCCCGAATGTCGCATTAATCAATCTAATGCATTCACTCATGTTGGAGTCGATATGGCTGGCCCTTTCATAACGAAATCCAGTCCTCTTAGAAACGCTAAGAAGTACAAGGGTTACCTAGCGTTATTCATTTGTCTTACAGTTAAAGCTGTTCACTTAGAGTATGTGACAGAACTCACAACCGAAGCGTTCCTTGCGTCACTCGACCGATTCGTATCTAGAAGAGGTATCCCTTCTGACATCTATTCTGATAACGGACTCAACTTTGTCGGTGCCTCGAGACACTTGAATGAGGTTTCCAAATTCTTTAATGATCATCAAAATGAAATCAATAATAACCTTATTGAGAGAGAAATAACCTGGCATTTCTCGCCACCAAATAATCCAACTTTTGGTGGAATATGGGAGAGTAACATTAAACAAGCTAAAATTTTGATCAAAAACCAGATTGGTGAAACTGCTCTCACTATGGAGGAGTACTCAACTACTTTCGCTCGTGTTGAAGCTATACTCAATAGTCGGCCTATGTTTGATCTTTCACCAGACCCCTCTGAAAATGCATCATATTTAACACCTGGACACTTCCTTGTTGCGCATCCACTGTTACAAGTGCCTGAGTTTCCTTTGAATCATAATGTGCCGCTTGTCCAGCGATGGAAATATCTTAAACAGATTGTTCAATCTTTCTGGAAAATTTGGTCTAGAGATTATCTAAATACTCTGATTCAAAGAAATAAGTGGAGAAAGTCCTCTCAAGAGATCAAATCGGGCCAGATAGTTCTAATTCAGAATTTAAACACCCCTCCTTCAATCTGGCCGTTGGCAAGAGTTGAGAACGTTCACCCCGGCACAGATGGAGTGATAAGAGTAGTGTCACTTCGCACAACTATTGGTGTTATCAAACGCGCAGTTAATCGTTTGATAGTACTCCCCACCGATTAAGTCAACATTTCAATTATTGTAAATAACTCTTCGACGATAAGTTCTCTTCGAAGATACTATTATTTTTTTTCTCATTATTAACATTGTGTACTTCGTTTATTGTGTGCTACGCCTATATCTATTGTCAATTATCTGTGTTGCCTACCGTACCTTTATGTCAAAATAACTCTCTTTAAAATGAACCATGTTCATTTTATGTGGGCGGTATGGTAAGAAGTGTTTATCTATATTCGTGAAAAGTCATGAAACTCTCGTGTTTACGAACTATCGTCTCTCCTCCCCCCCTCACATCGTCGTAGACTGCAGTTCGGGAGGAGGAACTCGTCAGTTGCTGCTTGGATTCCGAGCAAATCGTTGCTATCCAGGCAGACCCGCATCGCACTCCCGTTGCCTTTACAGGCCCCAAATCCAAAGTGAGTTCAGTTCTATTCATTTTTCTATTTGTAAAAATCTCGGACCTCCGGAATTAGTAAACCCCCCTGTATAACTGAATCTAGCGATATTCTCATTAGAACTTAAGATAGGGACGATTTCACGCTTGCCACATAAAGCCTTGAGATGGCTATGGCGTGGTACCCAACTAGAGAGTTGGGGGGTGAAGCACGCTCCACTCTACAGGAAGGCAGCTCTATTACATCCTATACTCTCTGGTTGGAAGGCAGCTCTATTACATCCTATATTCTCTGGTTGGAAGGCAGCTCTATTACATCCTATACTCTCTGGTTGTACCTTGAGATGTCCCAAGGTACAACATATTTGGAATTTTGTTAGAATACTTTTATAATTTACAAAAATAATTAATTTAAAAAAGTTGGAATTGCACTATTTTTTGCTTGCCTACACATTTATTAAACCTATTGTCAGTAAATGCAGTGTTGAGAATAATATCAAATCCCTTTATAAGCAAGCTGATATTTCATGTTTGTGTTCTGTTTATCTGTCTTCAGATCAGTGCCTCGCAGCAAAGAAGGAAGAACTAGAGAGGTGGACAAAACGGCGTTGGAGAGGGCTGTCAATCATGCACTAGAAGGAAACCTCAAAATAAATGAAGCTGCTCCAAGATATGGATAATACAACAGTGAGTAGACACTACCCAGCATTTCTTCGCAATGAAAAACAACAATCTCATTTTTAGTATGAGAGTGAAAAAATTCCGTCAAGCAGGTTTTCACAAATGAAGGAGAACTAAGATTAGTCACTTATCTGAAAAGATCTGCTACACTACATTACGGTCTTACAAAGAAGAATACATTGAAATTGGCGTTCAATTATGCTAAAGCCTTGGCAGACGAACCTGATAGTAAAACTAAACATCCAAAAAATGGGTTACTGCTGAATCTGCAGGCTGATTTGTTTTCGTGGCTTCCGAAAACGGCATTCTAGCCTAAGCTTACGCAAACCTGAGCCAACAAGTCTTGCTAGGGCAACTGATTTTAATAAAGAAAATGTAAAATCATTTTTTGACAACTTGCAAATCGTACTGGAAAGGCATCATTTTCTTGGCATCAAACTTGGATGAAACTAGCAGCTCTACACTTCATGCACCTCTCAAAATTATTCGTTCAAAAGGGACAAACCAGGTTGGCTCTGTCACTTCGGGGGAAAGAGGACTCAACATTACTATGATAGCCTGAGTGAATGCTATAGGTAAGTGTACCTCCCATGCTGAACACATGCTCATAGGAGCTCCCAATGGTGCAATTGGAGGGCAAATCCGAGTGGGTGGTCAAATGAAGACTTATTTTTTGAATACTTGAATCACTTCATTGAGCATGTGAAGCCTGCAAAAGAGAACACAGTTCTACTCATACTCGATAACCATGAAAGCCATATCTCCATAAAAACTTTGGATTTATGCAAGGAGAAAGGTGTAGTTTTATTAACATTCCTACCCCATACCCATACATCACACAAACTTCAACCCTTGGACCGAACAGTTTCTTGGCTATTCAAAGGATATTATAACACATCAATGAACAGTTGGATGCTATCAAATCCAGGAAAGCCCATTCAAATTTATGATGTAGCTGGGCTGATGGGCAATGCTTACAAAAAAGCATCAACTGAAGAGAATAAAGAGAGGGGATTTGAAGTAAAAGGTATTCATCCATTCAACAGAAAAAAATTTACTAAGGATGAGTTTCTCTCCTCCTACGTCACTGATCGCGAGCTGATCAATCAACGAGAACAAGAAATAATAGCCATCCCACTACACAGACACCGCCTACACAGGACATGTCATCAGCGTCAGAAGATCTACACCATCAACAGCTATCAACATCTGCATAGACAAACAAACCGGCTTTGACCCCTGAAATGGTTTGCACCTTCCCCAAAGCCACAGCCAGGAAGAAGACTTCAAGAGGAAGACAGCCAGACAGAACTAGGATTTTAACTGACACCCCAGAAAAAAATTTGATAGCAGAAAAGAGGTGAGAAAAGAGAAGAAAAACTTTTCGACAAGAAATTGTTTTGCGTAAAATAATAGAATTAATCCTAAGAAGAAGGCTGAATTTGAATCAAGTTCAGAGGATGACAACATCAGTATGCCATCCAGTGATGAGGAATGTTTACCTCTTGAAAAACAAATTCAAGAAGCTCTGAATGAAGACATGGGAATGGTCGCTGAAAAAGATGAGAGTTTTGAAATAAAAGAGGATGATTTCATTTTCGTAAAGGTTCCTGAAAAGAGGAGAGTTCTCCACTACGTAGCCAAAGTTTTGGAAAAAACTGATGTCTATGAAATTCAATGCCCGGTTAAAACTGGTACTAATACTTTCCTATTGAGAGATCAGAAGAAATTTGAAATAGATGAGCAAGATGTGGTTTGTAAACTACCACCTCCCATGATGCTAGGAAGTTCTTCACGGCTTAGAGAAGTTATGACATTCCATATTGACTTCAGCAGCTATGAAATGCCAATTAATTAATTAACCGAGCGAAGTGAGGTCTAAGATTCAAGTCGATGGTTTTGCATTTATCTTTATGTTTTTTGTTTATATTTATGTTTTTATGTTCCGCATTTACAGCGAAACGCAGCAATAGATTTTCATGAAATTTGACAGGTATGTTCCTTTTTGAATTTCGCGTCGAGGTATACATACATTTTTTTGAAATTTTGCATTTTAAGGATAATATGAAAGGAAAAGGAGTCTCCTTTGAACGCCAATATTACCTTAAAAATCAGACTTTAGAATTATTCATCATAAATCAGCTGTCTAGTGGACTATAATATTACCCGTTCAAAAACATCGAACATCTTGAAAATGTATCTTTTCCATCAACATTAGTAGACAGTTGACTATGATACTACCAGTTCAAAAACATCGAACATCTTGGAAATGTATCTTTCCATCAACGTTGTAGACAGTTGCAGCCAGACCTAATAACAGCGCTCACACTCACATTCTGGGACGACAGGTCACGGTATGATAGGACAGAAAGCTCTATGTTTATTTAGGATTTTTCTATTCATTTTAAATTGATAAATTATTTATTAATTCTTGAGAAAACATAACAACAGGTCAATGCAACTTACTGAGCGTGAAGTCTACTGTTCACAGAACTACTAGTAGTGTAAAGGTAAATAACATACATTGTTAAGGATTGTTATTTAAAATTTGATACGTATTCCCGCTCCTTCCTTTCCTAGCGCTATCACAAACTTTGTGTCAATTTAATGAGCTATCATCAGTTGTGTGAACGTCAAGTGGCGCTGTCTTCTTGTAGCGGAAGATGTGTCTACTCCAGCCAGTTACTCTACAATGAGCCCCGATTCAATCATGTCTCTATAAACTTCAATGTTACCGCCATGCCGGTCCCATCTTTTAAAGGTAATTCCTTTTGTTATCTCATGTACTATAAGGGTGTACTACAGCTTCGGTCCTCCAAAGTTGTCTGAATCTCGTAACCGTAGTTACCATACATATTATTATACCGGGTGATTACAAATGAAATTTGGCTATCAAATAATGTAAATGTAAATCTGGCTATTGTTGGCTGCTCTGTGTTACAACAGCCAGTTTAGTTTAGCAATATGGCCGCTACTCAAGTGGAGAAAGCTTATTGTGTTCTTGAATTAGCCAAAACAAACTCTGTTACTGTTGTGCAGCGTCATTTCAGAACAAAATACGGTAAACCACCACCAACAAGGCAATCAATTTATGACTGGTATGAACGTTTTGAAAGCAGTGGATGTGTGTGTAAGAAGAAGAGTACTGGAAGACCTTCTGTTACAGAAGAAAAAATTGATAGTGTTCGTGATGTTTTTGTACGAAGTCCAGGAAAATCGACTAGATCAGCGAGTTTAGAATTGCAAATTCCTCAACCTACTGTGTGGAAAATTCTGCGGAAAAGTTTGAAAATGACACCTTATAAATTGCAGTTAGTACAAAGTTTAAATGACAATGATAAAGTTGTATGTAAAAATTGTTGTCAAGAGATGCAACATTGTCTTGAAAATGACAACACATTGTTTAATCACCTAATTTTCAGTGATGAATGCACTTTTCACATTAGTGGAAAAGTTAACAGACATAATGTACGAGTATGGGGAACAGAAAACCCAAGAGAGACTGTACAGCATATACATGATTCTCCTAAAGTGAACGTGTTTTGCGCTTTATCTTGTGAAAAGGTTTACGGGCCTTTCTTCTTCCAAGAACCATCAGTAACCGGAAGAATTTATCTGGACATGTTAACCAAATGGTTAATGCCTTGACTCCATGAAGATAGTTGTAACTTCATTTTTGTACAAGATGGAGCTCCGCCTCACTGGTACTCAGACGTCAGAGGGTATCTGGATGAACATCTTCCTAGACGATGGATCGGCCGTGCAAGTGAGGAAAACGTTGTGTTTCAGCCGTGGCCACCTCGTAGTCCGGACCTAACGCCCTGCGACTTTTTCTTGTGGGGCTATGTAAAAGACAGAGTTTTCGTACCACCGCTTCCTGTTGATATCGATGATCTTAAACAACGAATCACAAATGCTCTTGCTACAGTTAACCGTGAGATGCTTAGTCGTGTGTGGTCAGAATTTGACTACCATGTTGATATCTGTCATGTTGCAAATGGTGCACACATTGAACATCTGTAAATTTTCAATAAAAACTTCAAGAATTCTTCTATGTAATCATGTAAGTAATGATCTAAACTTTTAAATAATAAATTCTCTACAAGCTATTCAAAATGTCTATTTCATTTGTAATCACCCGGTACTTTCTTTGTTTTATATCTTAATAAAATCGAATTCATTTTTCCTAACCTTCCACTTAGTCCCAAGGTACAACACCAAGTTTTACTACACAAACTTGGTGTTGTACCTTGGGATGCATTGCACAGCTGTAGAAAATAGTTTATTCTTCCTCATATAGAAACATATTTTGAATGTTTTCATGATAATAATATGTTGCCTAAAAATTGGGGTTTGAAAAACAATTGGAATAAGTTACTTTTATCAAACACAGGTTGAAATAAAAATCATATTTCAAAAATTTTTCCGAGGTACATCGCCTTCCCATATTATTGTTACAGGCTCCAATAGAAGATTATGCAATAGCAAACCATGATAGTGAATGCAACCCTGAGTGTATTCCTTACATATCAGAAGATGAACCTGCATCATTCGAAGCAGAAATGAATAGAGGAGCTACTGATAGTGTTGGAAGATTCAATTTTCAACTTCAACAACCTCTTACATCCAACCTACTGATCTATGTGAATAAAATATTGCATTATCATTATAAAATGCCAGAGATTTTTGTGAGTTCACAATAACATAATTCATTTGAATTCATAAGGAATATAAGCCCATACTTCAAAAAGGATTTTTTCCTAACATTATTGCCATTACTTACATTTCCTTCCATTACTGTTCAAACATTTTTTTCTCAAAATCATCTTTATACAGTATAAATTTTTCCTAATATTTCTATTTGTGTTCTACGGTCTGAAAAGTATGATAATTGAATCTCTCGTTCAATATTAAATAAAAATAAAATAAAATATTAAATAAAAAAAATGTGAAGAAGAAGAAGGAAAAGAGTGCGGAGAGTTTCAAATGTATTGCACTATTTTCAACACAGAATTCAACATTGGTCTGTTCAAACCTAAGAAGGATCAGTGCAACACATGTGAATCCTTCAAGAACAGTGATCCACAACGAAAAGAAGAGTTGAGGAGCTCATATGATCAAAATAATAAAGAAAATGTGAGTTCAAGTGAGGAAAAAAGACATTTAAAGAGGAAGAGAAAATAAAGGCATTGACGTCCTTTGTTTCAATTTGCAAGTAGTTTTAAACTATCCTTGTGGTGACATCAATGCTTTAATTGTTATAATCTCAGTGTACAATGCTGTGACTATAGAAGGAAACTGCTACTTTTGAGACGAAACTGTTGCTCAGAGGGGAGCCGATAAAAATGGGAACGTGTCAGTTCAAGCACATTAAAAGTCACTGCCAAAGCAAAGAAGTTATCCTTTATTCTGACAATTGTTTTGGGCAGAATAAAAACAAATTCTTCACGTCTCTAATGCTGCACATTCAATTCAATTCAATTTATTTCCATCAAAAAATACATCAATAAACATTTACATTACAATTCAATAATAAATATTTTCAGGAAATAAATCGTTAGTGGTAAAACTACCCAAGTCCACTTTTTTCAAAATCGAGGTTTTGTACTCAACTGACTAAAAACAACATTATTTATAACTGGTAAAGATACTCAAGTGATACTACTAGCGCTTTTATTGGGAATCATGAAAACTTCATTCGCCCAAGTCCTAAATAACACTTTCTACAGAGGTAAAACCACCCAAAGGCCGTTGGGTAGTTTTACCCAGCTGTGCGCTCCAGATTGGATATTTGTCAGCAGATGGACTTGGTTATGTGTGATATACACAAACACATCTGAACAGTCATGATTGT
The DNA here is from genome assembly GCF_014356525.2 of Nilaparvata lugens. NCBI lineage: Eukaryota > Metazoa > Arthropoda > Insecta > Hemiptera > Delphacidae > Nilaparvata > Nilaparvata lugens. Next base: position 41,130,456 of record NC_052504.1, on the reverse strand, counting down.
TGATTTCAACGTAACTTTTAATTGAGTGATGGCCTGGAGTGAGTCTATCTTCTATTTTTGTGATTTGTGAGTGAAGAAATAGATAAACCGAAGAATAAAAATGAATTTAAGGAGCCTGTGAAAAGTAGAAGTGATTTAATTATGAGACTATGCAACAATTCTTCAAATACAGTACTCCAGTTTCAAGTGGTGAGGTTAATGGACACGTGTTTACAGAAGAAATAATTCAAGATATCACTAATATTAACACTGCTGAACAAATTACAAGCTTCTATGATAAAAATAGTTCAACTTCCAATAATAGTTCAACAGAATTTGATGATGTAAATGTAAATAGATGTAAATTGAAGTTAGGTAGTAGTGAGATAGTTATTATTGATAAAGATGATCTTCATTCTGATGATGCTAAAAACTCTAGTGGAAGTGAATATGATGATGATTGTAAAGATCCTGATTATCATCCTGCCTGTTTAGTTGTAGGTTCTGATGATGAAAACGTTGTACTGACTAATAGGCCTATTATGATCTTTGAGGAAACAGATCCTAGCACATCTACACATACCGGAGGTAGGCCTAACTCTACTCATTCTACTGAAAATGAACTTTCAAATGACGAAGAGGATGATACAATTCCTAAAAAAAGAACTCGCTGGCAACGCCCACAACCAGATAATAGGAGAGTGAACAGGAACAAGAAACTGAAAAAGGAAGGTCTTCCTTATGAATCGAAGAAGAAAAAACCGATAGCAGCCAAACTACCAAAACCTGTGGACTGTTCCAATTGTGTCTACAAATGTAATCATAACTTCGATGAAGAGACAAGATTGAAAATTTGTCAAGAATACACAAAATCTGACTATGTTAGACAAAAAGACATTCTACTATCCTATGTAAAACGCAGTGAAGTGGAAAGAAAACGCAAACGGTCTGGAATTGGGGTCGACAAGAATTGGAGCTTCTATTATTTTCGCAAAGGAACTGATGAGGTGAGGGTATGCAAATCATTTTTTCTGAAGACACTCTCTATAAGTAATGGACCTTTGAAAACCACATTTGCAAACAAATCAGAATGTTCTGGAAATTTTTGTGCTAGTGATGCAAGGGGACATAAAACTCCACCAAACAAGACAAGTAAATTTTATTTTGACAAGATAAAACTACATATTGAATCTTTCCCAGCCAAAGAGAGTCATTATTGTAGGAAGAACAGTACTAAAAAATATCTGGATCCTCTGTTGTCAATAGGGAAATCGTATGAACTATTCAAATTGAAATGTGAGGAGGAAGGTCTTCAAAATATTCCTAGATATTCCTAATGATTCTATAAATTTTTATAGAAATATTTTTGTACAGAGTTTAATTTAGACTTTCATCACCCGAAAAAAGACAGGTGTGTCATCTGCAGCCGTTTTGAAACAGCAAAAGATGGAAAAGATGAATTAAGGGATGAGTATGAGCAACACATTGTGAGAAGGAATGAAGCCAATGCCAGCAAAGAAGCTGACAAAAAAAAACAACAGAGGACAAGACCTTTGTCAGTGCTTCATTTGATCTTCAAAAGGTTTTACAAATACCATGCTCAAATGAGTCTCCATTTTATTACAGCAGAAAGCTCAACGCCTATAACTTGACAGTTTATGAGCAGCGCCTCCCAATAATGCTTTCTGTTTTGCTTAGACGGAGATCAATGGGAAACGTGGTAGTAGTGAAATTGGTTCAGCTGTCCTGAATTGGTTTAAAACATTGCCTAAAACTGTCAAACACGTCACAGTTTTCTCCGACACCTGTGCAGGACAAAATAGAAATCGGTACATGGCAGCTTTGTTCATGTTTGTGATTGAAAATTTTGATTTCGGTGTAATTGATTTGATTTGTAATCAGATTTGGGACATGGAATATTAAGACATTGAATGGAAAGGAAGTGGAGGTGATAGAAGAGATGAAAAAGTACAAAATGTCCTTGCTAGGAATGAGTGAAGTAAAGAAGAAGGGAAATGGAACTCAGGTGATGGATGGAAATTATGTACTGAGATACTCTGGTGTGGCAATGAATGCCAGGGCAAAAGGAGGTGTGGGTTTTATTGTCACAGAAGAGATGGATAGAAAGGTGACATCATGGAAGGCAGTTAGCTCGAGATTGATAACACTTTGTTTCGATCTGGAAGTATCAATTACTCTCATTCAGGCATATGCACCAACAGAAGATGCACACTTGGTAGAAAAAGAAGAATTTTATGATGAACTGCAAAGACAGATTGATATTAACGAAACTGCAGGGAGAAGAGTGATAATAATGGGAGACCTAAATGGAAGAGTTGGGCAAGACAACCAGACAAACAAAGGAATTTTAGGACCATATGGAGGAGAAGACGAGGTCAATACAAATGGAGAGAGAATACTTGATTTATGCGCCCTGAATAACATGATAGTAGCCAACTCATACTATAACCATAAGAGGATTCACAAAATCACCTTTAAGTCAGCTCAGGGATCCAGCCTTATAGACTACTTCTTGGTTCCAAAAGAATTAAAGAGCTCAATCAACGATGTAAAAGTAATAAGAGGAGCAGAGCTCTCAACAGATCACTATTTATTGGTAGCAGACACAGCTTTTGCTAAAAATAGAAATGGTAAAAGGAGTAGTTATCAGAGAGTAAAGTGGGAGCTACTGAACGATGAAGCTATAGCAAGACAGTATCAGGAGAAAATCGAAATGAAACTACAGGCTCCTTTGAATGGGGAAGATGAGGTGGAGAGCAGATGGAGTAGACTCAAGGCTGCAATAGTAGACTCCAGCAGAGAGGTGTGTCGTCTGAAAAGCATAAAGGAAGGAGTGAAAAGTACCAAATGGTGGAGTCAAGAGATCAAGGTATTGGTAGCCGAAAAGAAACATGCATGGAAAAAATGGAAACAAACAAGAGATCCTAATGATCGAGCAGAGTATGAGCTGAAGAGAAACTGGTGCAAGAGACAGGTAGCAGGAGCAAAGAAACAAAGCTGGAAAGAATTTGGAGAAAGAATTGAGCACGATTTCAGTCATGACAATAAAAAGTTCTGGAAACTCATCCGTCACCTGAGAGGTAAATATAGTAAGAAAGTGAGAAGTGTAAAAGACAGCCAGAATAAGTTAAGAGTCAACATAAGGGAAGTGTTGGAGGTGTGGAGAGAGTTTTATGAGAGAAAATTCAAGGATGACAGACATACATTGAGAGACTGGCATGAGGAGGAGCAAGAGGATGAGCAGGAGAACATAGGATTTGAAGAGGTTGAGAGGGCCGTTAGTAGAATGAAAAATGGAAGGCAGCAGGAGAAGACACAATAGTACCAGAGATGGTGAAAGCTGGAGGAAGAGGTCTCATAGTGGAAATAGCCAATCTTTTCCAAGCTATATGGCAAACAGAAAGAACCCCTGTTGACTGGCAAAGAAATATTCTGATTCCCCTGTTCAAGAAAGGAGACTCATCACTCTGTGAGAACTATAGAGCAATATGCCTGATCAGTGTTATAGCGAAATTATATTCCTCAGTTCTAGAGAGAAGGTTGAGATCGCATGTGGAGATGGAGTTGGACAAAGAGCAAGCTGGCTTTAGGCCAGAAAGGCAGACGCAAGACCTGATTTTTTACCTAAGAACAATTCTAGATAAATGGATAAGTTGCGGCAAGAAAGCTTATTTAGCATTCCTGTATCTCCAAGCCGCTTTCGATCAGGTGCCAAGAGAAGAGTTATGGAGGGCGCTCTGGAGAGTAAGGGAATTCCTCATAAATTGATACGGACCATCAAATCCATGTTTACAGATGTGCAAGGAGTGGTAAGAATAAATGGGAAGACATCCACCCCATTCTGCATGGAAAGGGAAGTGAGACAAGGCGATAGCTTATCCCCACTCTTATTCATAATATTTATGGACAAAGTGATGAAAACATGTCGGAGACGTTTTTAATAAACAAAGCATGATGTCGTGGGTTTCTTTAATAAAAGATTACTATAGTATTATGTTGGAGTACCTACCTCCTAAAGTTTTTAAATTACTTATTATAATGTTCAGAGTGCTGCATCACAGTACCAGAGTAACCAGAGTTTGAATCAGGATCTACATATAAGGCGAGTTTATGAGGGCTTCTGATGCCTCCTAACCAATACCAAGCAACCATGTGACTATCTTCTTTTTGTAGTTAGCAACACTGCATCCCTCAGCCTCTTTTATTTTGATTGGAAGATTGTGATGAAGTAGGTGGGCAAAACGAAATGGGTTGTTATCGACCGATGTAATGGTAGCTCTAGGTGTATTAAATCCTAAATTCAGCATATGTCTAGTGGGGTAATTATGGTGTAGCTGTGTAAAAATTTCTGTTCTGTACGATTTGATAAAAATAAGAAGAGTTTAAGAACAGGAAATTCGGTGTAGAGTTGTTCAGTAGGAAATCGGATATATTTATTTCGAATTATTTTGATGAGTGATCTCTGTGTGACAGCTAGTGGATGCAGCGCGGCGGCCGAGACTCCCTCCCACGCCAGGACACCATACTGGAGCAATGACTGCACGGATGCAAAGTAAACCGTCCTACACTGACCCACAGTCAGCACCCCTCCAAGCTGTGAATTTTTTAAGCCTGTTTTTAACTCCCTGAATGTGTGGAACCCAGGATAATTTATAATCAATTATTACACATAAATATTTTTATCGTTCCACACGCTCTATGACATTGCAGCCGCAGTCCACCGACTGCAGGTCACCACAGGAGGGCCAGCCGTCTCGGAGCAGGGTCACTGTCACTTCTGGAAAATATTGGCAGATGCTTGGTTTTTTCTATATTCAATGTCAAGGTATTCTGCTCCAACCAACGTTTGATTTTGACCAAGTGTGCCCCCCCTGTTCGTAAGCTTCATCCCATGTGCAGCCGGATGACACCACCGCCGCATCATCAGCGAAAAGGAACAACCTGCCACCCGTGGAAACCTTCTCTAAATTATTGATGTATATCAGGAACAAGAGCGGCCCCAGTGTACTTCCCTGAACCACTCCATAGTCGATTCCAGCCTTTTCACTGGTACTATGCCATTTATACTAACGTATTGGATGCGGTTCTCCATGTAGCTTATGAACCACTCCAACGATTTAACACCTATGTAATGCAATTTTAAAATCAACTTATGTCGATCTATGGAGTCGAATGCTTTAGCCAGGTCCAGGAAAGTAACCAGGACACGTCTCCAATCTCCTTAGCTATGTTTTTAGAAAACTCAAAAAATGCATGAGACGTGCTCCTGTCCTTTCTAAAACCGAACTGGAGATCTGATATTATTTTCTCACGCTCCAAGTAATCAGCAAGCTGTTATTTAACACATTTTTCAATGATCTTAGATAAGGCGCAAAGCAGAGAAATTGGTCTGTAATTAGATGTTAAGTTTTTTTGACCTGATTTATAGATTGGAACCACTTTGGCTATCTTACATGTTTTTGGAAATGTATTTGTGTTGAAACTGAAGTTAACTATATGAAGCAAGGGAATAATCAAAGTGACAATACTGTTTTTAATAAATTTTGATGGTATATTATCCCAGCCCGGCACCGAGTTGCCCTTAATGCTCCCTACCACCTCATAGCCAAGTCAATAAAGGTTTTTTCGATCCAAAAATTAAATAGAAGCCGACTCTTTTACCATCGATAGAACCCTCCCAGAGGGTCATTCTCCCAAAATTCCCAAGAAATCCCCTTGGAGCTTTTCCCCCTAGCCTCCCTCAAAGTTGAAAAATGCAGGTGATCACAGAAAATCAATTATCTCTGTACCCATTGATCGGAAACAGTTCTATTATATGCCATTCGATTCGTTACATTATGTACTACAATATTAGTTATATTCATTTTTCCAATAAAATTAACAGTTCTCTTGATAAAATAATATATGTAAAAATTTGGGGGTTTTCGATTTGATTTTTTTGTTTTCTTCGATAAACTTCACAGCAAGTAGTTTTAAAGAAAAATGAGCCGAATAATTAATGTAGCCACTCTCATTACAAATCCATTGATGTATATTGTTATGTATTTGCGATTCGATTTGACGCCGTGGAAGGGGAAACAGTCGACACGGAACTGTGCGGCTGACTCTCTTAGCCATAGTAAACAGTAAACTGGAAATCAATTATCTCTGTAACCATTAATCGGAAAAAATCAATCATATGTCACCTGAGAGGTAAATATAGTAAGAAAGTGAGAAGTGTAAAAGACAGCCAGAATAAGTTAAGAGTCAACATAAGGGAAGTGTTGGAGGTGTGGAGAGAGTTTTATGAGAGAAAATTCAAGGATGACAGACATACATTGAGAGACTGGCATGAGGAGGAGCAAGAGGATGAGCAGGAGAACATAGGATTTGAAGAGGTTGAGAGGGCCGTTAGTAGAATGAAAAATGGAAAGGCAGCAGGAGAAGACACAATAGTACCAGAGATGGTGAAAGCTGGAGGAAGAGGTCTCATAGTGGAAATAGCCAATCTTTTCCAAGCTATATGGCAAACAGAAAGAACCCCTGTTGACTGGCAAAGAAATATTCTGATTCCCCTGTTCAAGAAAGGAGACTCATCACTCTGTGAGAACTATAGAGCAATATGCCTGATCAGTGTTATAGCGAAATTATATTCCTCAGTTCTAGAGAGAAGGTTGAGATTGCATGTGGAGATGGAGTTGGGCCAGAAAGGCAGACGCAAGACCTGATTTTTTACCTAAGAACAATTCTAGATAAATGGATAAGTTGCGGCAAGAAAGCTTATTTAGCATTCCTGTATCTCCAAGCCGCTTTCGATCAGGTGCCAAGAGAAGAGTTATGGAGGGCACTCTGGAGAGTAAGGGAATTCCTCATAAATTGATACGGACCATCAAATCCATGTTTACAGATGTGCAAGGAGTGGTAAGAATAAATGGGAAGACATCCACCCCATTCTGCATGGAAAGGGAAGTGAGACAAGGCGATAGCTTATCCCCACTCTTATTCATAATATTTATGGACGAAGTGATGAAAACATGTCGGAGACGTTTTTAATAAACAAAGCATGATGTCGTGGGTTTCTTTAATAAAAGATTACTATAGTATTATGTTGGAGTACCTACCTCCTAAAGTTTTTAAATTACTTATTATAATGTTCAGAGTGCTGCATCACAGTACCAGAGTCAACAGAGTTTGAATCAGGATCTACATATAAGGCGAGTTTATGAGGGCTTCTGATGCCTCCTAACCAATACCAAGCAACCATGTGACTATCTTCTTTTTGTAGTTAGCAACACTGCATCCCTCAGCCTCTTTTATTTTGATTGGAAGATTGTGATGAAGTAGGTGGGCAAAACGAAATGGGTTGTTATCGACCGATGTAATGGTAGCTCTAGGTGTATTAAATCCTAAATTCAGCATATGTCTAGTGGGGTAATTATGGTGTAGCTGTGTAAAAATTTCTGTTCTGTACGATTTGATAAAAATAAGAAGAGTTTAAGAACAGGAAATTCGGTGTCGAGTTGTTCAGTAGGAAATCGGATATATTTATTTCGAATTATTTTGATGAGTGATCTCTGTGTGACAGCTAGTGGATGCAGCGCGGCGGCCGAGACTCCCTCCCACGCCAGGACACCATACTGGAGCAATGACTGCACGGATGCAAAGTAAACCGTCCTACACTGACCCACAGTCAGCACCCCTCCAAGCTGTGAATTTTTTAAGCCTGTTTTTAACTCCCTGAATGTGTGGAACCCAGGATAATTTATAATCAATTATTACACATAAATATTTTTATTTTCCACACGCTCTATGACATTGCAGCCGCAGTCCACCGACTGCAGGTCACCACAGGAGGGCCAGCCGTCTCGGAGCAGGGTCACTGTCACTTCTGGAAAAGATTGGCAGATGCTTGGTTTTTTCTATATTCAATGTCAAGGTATTCTGCTCCAACCAACGTTTGATTTTGACCAAGTGTGCCCCCCCCTGTTCGTAAGCTTCGTCCCACGTGCAGCCGGATGACACCACCGCCGCATCATCAGCGAAAAGGAACAACCTGCCACCCGTGGAAACCTTCTCTAAATTATTGATGTATATCAGGAACAAGAGCGGCCCCAGTGTACTTCCCTGAACCACTCCATAGTCGATTCCAGCCTTTTCACTGGTACTATGCCATTTATACTAACGTATTGGATGCGGTTCTCCATGTAGCTTATGAACCACTCCAACGATTTAACACCTATGTAATGCAATTTTAAAATCAACTTATGTCGATCTATGGAGTCGAATGCTTTAGCCAGGTCCAGGAAAGTAACCAGGACACGTCTCCAATCTCCTTAGCTATGTTTTTAGAAAACTCAAAAAATGCATGAGACGTGCTCCTGTCCTTTCTAAAACCGAACTGGAGATCTGATATTATTTTCTCACGCTCCAAGTAATCATCAGCAAGCTGTTATTTAACACATTTTTCAATGATCTTAGATAAGGCGCAAAGCAGAGAAATTGGTCTGTAATTAGATGTTAAGTTTTTTTGACCTGATTTATAGATTGGAACCACTTTGGCTATCTTACATGTTTTTGGAAATGTATTTGTGTTGAAACTGAAGTTAACTATATGAAGCAAGGGAATAATCAAAGTGACAATACTGTTTTTAATAAATTTTGATGGTATATTATCCCAGCCCGGCGCCGAGTTGCCCTTAATGCTCCCTACCACCTCATAGCCAAGTCAATAAAGGTTTTTTCGATCCAAAAATTAAATAAAAGCTGAATCTTTTACCATCGATAGAACCCTCCCAGAGGGTCATTCTCCCAAAATTCCCAAGAAATCCCCTTGGAGCTTTCCCCCCTAGCCTCCCTCAAAGTTGAAAAATGCAGGTGATCACAGAAAATCAATTATCTCTGTACCCATTGATCGGAAACAGTTCTATTATATGCCATTCGATTCGTTACATTATGTACTACAATATTAGTTATATTCATTTTTCCAATAAAATTAACAGTTTTCTTGATAAAATAATATATATGTAAAAATTTAGGGGGTTTTCGATTTGATTTTTTTGTTTTCTTCGATAAACTTCACAGCAAGTAGTTTTAAAGAAAAATGAGCCAAATAATTAATGTAGCCACTCTCATTACAAATCCATTGATGTATATTGTTATGTATTTGCGATTCGATTTGACGCCGTGGAAGGGGAAACAGTCGACACGGAACTGTGCGGCTGACTCTCTTAGCCATAGTAAACAGTAAACTGGAAATCAATTATCTCTGTAACCATTAATCGGAAAAAAATCAATCATATGTCATTCGATTCGTTAAATTAAGGACTACAATATTAGTCAAATTCATTTCCTCAATAAATCGAACAGTTTCCTTGATAAAATAATATAATGTAAAAATGTAGGGTTTTTTCGATTTGATATTTTGTTTTCTCTGATTAACTTCCAAGCAAGTAGTTTTAAATAACAATGTGACAAATAATTATTGTAGCCACATTCATTGCGAATCCATTTATGTATATTGTTATGTATTTGCGATTCAAGTTGACGCTGTGGAAGGGGAACAGCCGTCGCGGCTGACTCCCTTCTCCATAGTAAACAGAATAATACTGCTGTCTACATTGTATCTCATTTACACTATGGCGCTCGAAACAATTAATTTTGTCTATTGTTTTGACATGCGCTGTATATAGATTTTCACTTTTCAATACTCTAAAAAATATTACAATTTTCTTGATTTAACCATGCTCATGATAAAAATCAGGATTTCATTGTTTGCTCACAGAATTTATTACATTAATTTGAAGTGTGCCTTCTCCATTCAAGTCAGAGGTAACACAATTTGATAACTCTAGTTTCAGATATTGATGTTTTTGACGTGACAACATCTTATAAATTGGTTTGCCGGGTGACACTTCAAGAAACTGCTTTACGTTCCCACGTTATGCGCTCACAATGATAGTGAGTGAGAGCGTTCGTTTCGGTTCACGGTCGTCTGGAAAGAGCACGAATAGGATCAGTGGCGAGCAACGCAGCAGCAACCCGAAGGCATTCACCTGGAGAGAGAGTGAAATGGAGCAATCTCCTGCAACTGCGCCACTACTTAGTGAATAGGTTATGTGAATAAGTATAAGTGAATAGGTATAAGTGTAAGTATAATAGGTATAAGTGAATAGGTTATGTTGTAGTAATCACAATGTTGTGGTAGTTTTCAATCACAAAAGAAGTAAAAATAATCGTTTCTCAGCCAATAATAATTTGTTTAACTTGAAAAAATGAGCACGACTTGCTTTGTAAAAAATTGAATCAAGCGAAGTTAGCCCACCTAAGAGCTAAAGAGACAGAGTGATTTTGTTGAGGATGTGTGAAGGTAAAAATAAAATTTTGTTAATATGAAATTTAGTGCGAGATTCTTTGTATTAATTAATGTTTTAAATATAATTCTTTGTATAAATAAATGTTTTAAATTGTTACTATTATTTCATCCTTCTTCCTACTATAGGAATGAATATTCACATTAAAATTATTTTACCACTCAAAGTCGTTGTCATGTAAAACTTTTGCCCGTATACCAACTTTACAGGCAACTATGCAATTTTTTCAATGAAGTTTCATGATATATTTTATGTCCGACTCCTTCATCATAACCTTATTTTGTGAAAAATGAAGATTCAAAATTTCTTTTCATAGCTTTACTTGTGTTTTATCTTGTTTCATCACTCTTTATAATTTAAACACTTGATAATGGAATGAATATCATCAGATCACGTGAACAAAAAAAAATAAAAGGGTGGGCCTACCTGAGATACTATATGATAACACTTTACTCCTGATAAATTTAAAATTTTCAAGCTGAAAGTAGATTAATTTGTTGCACATTCGGTTCAAATATTTACAAATGTTACCAAATATTACCAATATTATCACATATAGTGAGAATGAATTACTCTGAAGCTTTCTATTCTCACTAAACATGAAGAGGCAATACCAAGCCAGAATCGCAGTTCCGTTCAAATCAGAGCTTTAAAATTGATGCTATGTAACTATGGATGTTATCCCCATCTCACAATTTCCCTATTTATCCTTTTCCTGATTCAGAATAAAGTAGTTGATCTCTATAATCACAAAAATCAATGTACAGTACATATAATAAAAAGTAAAATAAAAAAAATTCTAGTAATAATGCAACTTTTTCTAGGTACGAATTTCAAGGCTCATAAAATGACTTTTTCTCAATCACAGGCAGAAATTCCAATGATCATCATAATAGTAATTTAATGAAAATTGTTTGTATTGTACATTGTTCGACGAAAGATAAGCTACATCTTTAAGGTAATCAACGTATTTAGGATTATCATGTTTATGAATGAAAGCGAGACTGTGATAGAAGATTAGTCAAACTGAAATATAAACATTATATACAATGCATATTTCTGATCAACTATAATTACAAATGATAGTATCAAGCCGAAATGAATTGAGCAACTGAATTTCAAAGTTAGTATCCACTGTTCAAATTGCACTGTGATTTCCTTTTACTTCCAAATGGATTGAATTGCCTCACTCTTCAACGTAACAATATTGTAAAAAAAACCAGTGGAATGTGAACGTCATCCAAATAACATTTGAATTTCAATTTTTAGATCATGAAATTCATAAAAAACTAATTCTTGAGAGAATAGTGATGAATTGCAAACAGTGCAAGTAACATTGATACAAAGCGATACAATGAAAATCAACATCGATTAATTTAATACTGGACTAATCAAATTTATATTACCGTTAATTTATATTATTTATAAAGCTTATAAAATGTAAAAACAACATTTTAAATTTTCTCTACTGGAGCAGAACATCGATAGAAAATAAAGAAGATCCCATTATAAGCAGAATATACTTGTGTACTAGAATTCACTTGAACTAACTCATCGCTTCAACCCTTCAATGATCACAATGAACTAGAATGGTATAAAAGCCATGAAATTGATATCAGGTACATTTTCCAAATAGCTTACCCAACTAAATCTGTGAATGCTAAGTCATAAGAAATCAAGTTCAATAGATTCAATTTGAATGCTTCAAATAGAAAATGATCTATTCTTTTGGTGCCCTAATCAAAATCAATTTCAATCAACATTATCAACATAAAGAAAAGCTTCTGCCAACCTTGTGTAATGAATGACAAGATGCGAGTGGAGGTGAAAAATCGATATGTTAACAAAAATAATAGAAGATGAAGAATCATCTTTCAATTAATATTATACGGTAGGGTACTTTGTGGTTAAATGTGAAACACTTTCATGATTTTCCTACCTTTTATGCTCGCTTACTCTTCCTTAATTTGTATGTTTGCATGGCTCTCATCTTTAGAATCTACTGAATTTTCATATTGGACTGTCTAAATAATGTAGATTCAACTAGTAAGAACGGAAGACAAGCTACTTTACAGAGAGAATCAAAGAAAGTTTCAACTCAACAAGCCCAATGTATAAATTTTTTGTGCCTCAGCCGTCATATATATTTGGCTCAACTGAAGAAATATTATCAACCTGGCTTGGAGAATATTAACTGTAGAAAACAGCAAACACTGCACGCTATGATTTTCAGGAAATTGCCACTGTTAACACTATTGTAATCTATGATTTATCTCAGTTTTTGACATTTATAACTTATGATAAATTTTAGCATAGAATTATGATCATACACACATATTTTAAATATGTATTATATTATGTAATAGTAATGTGAATATTTTATCGGTTGCAAACAATATCTTTGTCTGTTATAGAATGCATGATTTAGCACATATATAACAACAAAATGATTTTAGAGAATTAAATAATGTGAAAATTAGTTTCATCGCATGTCAAAACAATAGACAAAATTGATTGTTTCGAGCGCCATAGTGTGAATAAGATGCAACTTGGGAAGCAGTAGGCCCACTACAACTGTATTTTACTGTTTACTATAGTGAAGAGAGTCAGCCACGCCGTACCGCGTCGACTGTTTCCCCTTCCACAGCGTCAAATCGAATCGCAAATAAATAACAATATACATCAATGGATTGGCAATGAATGTGGCTACATCAATTATTTGACTAATTTTCTTTAGATTATTTGCTTCGAAGTTAATCGGAGAAAACAAAAATCAAATCAAAAAACCCCTACATTTTTACATATATATTACTTTATCAAGGAAACTGTTTGATTTATTGAGGAAATGAATACGACTAATATTTTAGTCCATAATGTAACGAATCGAATGACATATGATACAATAGACAAAACAATAGACAAAATTAATTGTTTCGAGCGCCATAGTGTAAATGAGATACAATGTAGACAGCAGTATTATTCTGTTTACTATGGTGAAGGGAGTCAGCCGCGACGGCTGTTTCCCCTTCCACAGCGTCAACTTGAATCGCAAATACATAACAATATACATCAATGGATTCGCAAGGAATGTGGCTACAATAATTATTCGTCACATTGTTATTTAAAACTACTTGCTTGGAAGTTAATCAGAGAAAACAAAATATCAAATCGAAAAACCCCTAAATTTTTACATATATATTATTTTATCAAGAAAACTGTTAATTTTATTGGAAAAATGAATATAACTAATATTGTAGTACATAATGTAACGAATCGAATGGCATATAATAGAACTGTGTCCGATCAATCGTTACAGAGATAATTGATTTCCCGTGTTTACCTGCATTTTTCATGTTTTAGGGGGCTGGGGCGGAAAGCTCCAAGGTGATTTCTTGGGACTTTTGGGAGAATGACCCTCTGGGATGGTTCTATCGATGGTGGGAAATTCAGCTTTTATTTAATTTTCGGATCGAAACTGCTTTTTTGGACCTTCATTGACTGGGCTATCAATAAGCTCCTGCCGTGTACTGGCCGTAGCCGGAACATAGAATCAGCGGCGTGGTCAGCGTCGTCCACCTCGAGTGGACCGGCGGGGTCGAGAGCCTCAGCCAGCCTGCGACCGACTGATACATAATACCTATTGAACTCATTACCTATTTGTTTGATATCTTGGGAAGAGAGGGGTGCAGTGTTACTATGTCCCTCAAATGCATTCAAGGGAAATTTAGATTTGCCTGCAGGCCGTACCGCAGCATCGTTAACAATGACCCAGAATTTCCTAGGGTCCCCGTTAGATTCTTGTATTTTATTTTTATAATAATCAAATTTCGCGCGTTTGATTAATGATTTCAATGTATTTCTATATCAGTTGATTCAAATACTCTTTGCCAGGTTTCGTTTTTAAGGGAATCTGTTATATTTGGCCAGTTTATCACTGGCCAATCACATTCACAGTTTATCACATTGTGAACTCAGGAAGCATTGAGAGAATAACTCACACACTTTTTATTTCGGTGCACTCCCAGAATGAAGGTGATTCGATGCATGCATTGAGGAGGAGAAGCAACGAGTGCTCAGAGGCTTTCCAATTTTCATACCTGAACAATGGACGCCTTTAATTACATTGCCAAAAAAACTGGTAGACTAAACAGTGTTTCTGAATTGGAAACCAAGGAAGTTTTGGATTTAAAAAACTATAATCCACAATGGGCAATAATTTCATTACAACAGTAGAAAGAGAAAGAGTAATGTGGAGTGATATGAAAATTATTGAATATCGAAAAAACAGCCTTCATAGCTTATTCGTGAAAGTTAGCTACGAAGACAAAGATTTCAAATAGATTTGTATCCTTGGAAGGAAAAAAATCGATGAATTTGCTACAAGGTCCCACCATTGATTAGTGAGCAGAAGAAGAGGGATCTTGTAGCTTTGTGTAGTGATTATCTGTTTCCTGCCATTTATCATGAATATAGTGAGCTGAGATCAGACTAGTTTAAATTCATGAAATAGTAATTTTACTCTATCTACTAGCTTGTTAATAAAGAAAAACACGCATTTATTCATAATTTTCTACCATGTTTCTTCAGCTCAACTCAAAAATATAAGTCCAATACTTGATGCAAGAGTATCGTAACTCAAAATTTCCGTATCTACGTATAGAAAATTCAATATTTTGAAATCACTTTGAATTCAATTTTTCTTTATCGTTTTCAACATCATATAATATTGTTTTCGTAGTAGAATAGATTAATTACTATAATAATAATTTAAAGTTGAGTCTGAGACTCAAAACTTCAAACTCACTTCTCCCACAAAACAGATTTTTTGAGATACGATACTCATGTTCTGGGGGTGCGATATATAGAAAAGTATAAATTGGTATACCAATGATCCTCATATAAATCCACTTTTTAGAGCAATTATTGTAGTTTTATGTCATAATGCATACCCACAAGGGGTAAGTTTGAAATCTTAAATGTAATAGGTTGATAAGATCTGTACTTGATTATGAGAATGACTAGCGTATAAAAGCAATGTTCTCTATGCATAAAAATTAAAATTTGCAAAAAAGAATCATAATGCCAATGTTCTACACGAACAAAGCGTGAACACCATTTTTAGTGAAATCCACATAGCAACAAGTGTTAGCAACATAACTATTCCTCCAAATGGTCAGGGTAGTATGAGTCCATCCATTTATCTGCTTTATGAAGGCCAGTATATTTCTAGAGTATGTGAGACATAAGTGCCTATTTAACTTATTACAGTTGATTGAGAGGGCTGTATATTGAATTTTTATTTATGTGGATGTAAATTAGAAGAGTTTTTACGTAAAAACTGTCGTAATGATGAGTGCAATAGAAGCATACTGTTGAAAATAAATGAGTAATAACGCGGATCCAAAAAGTAAATAGATATTCAAAATGGGAATTTAAATAAATTGTGAAAAAATTAAATGTGAATAAGAATGAAGAAAATGGTAAAAATTATTCAAGATGATAAGTGTATTATACACTGAGAATTATTAAAAAAGAATAACATAAAATTATAATAATGAATGGAGGAAAAATCAACTATTAGTCTAAAAAAGTGCCTTATGCATATTCTCATGAGGTTTATCTATCCAAAGGAGGATTTCAGTTTTGTATTGACTCTGAACAGTCAATAGATAACCTGAAAGCCACACGCTCTTGTGGACCTGATGGAGTGCCAGGATATATAATAAAAGGATGTAAGGATATACTCACTAAACCCTTGAAATTCATCTTCAACTTGGCTCTAAAAATCAAATAAATATACTATAAAATGAAAAGTTGCTAGGATAACACCCATCCACAAATCTGGTGCTTAAAATATAATCGGAAACTTTTGACCGATTGCTATTTTGAACTCATCAAACAAGGTATTTGAGTATATACTTTACAGTAGAGTATTCAATCACGTATAGCCTGTAATCTCTCCTTTTCAATATGGGTTCATGCCTTCCCGATCAACGGTTACTAATTTGTTGCAGTTTTCCCAATCTGTTTCCTCTGAGCTAGATGTAGAAGGTCGCGTCGATGTAATTAATTTATTTAGATTATAGAAAAGCATTTGATACAGTTAAAAGTACTTTTGAATAAGATGAGAGGTTTCGGACTGTCTGAAAGTCTTATTACATTTTTTAAAAGTTATCTCTATGATAGGAATTCTTATGTATTATTAAAAAATCAGAGGTCTCTTGATTTCACCAACACATCAGGTGTCCCTCAGGGATCAAATCTTAGCCCATTATTGTTTTTATTACTAATAAAATGATCTTCCTGATTACATTGAAAAGTCCGGTATTCTGCTGTTTACTGATGATGTTAAGCTCTACAAACCTAAATATGATATTCATTATTGTGCCTTCTTGCAGTGGGATTTGGACGGTGTTCAGAGGTGGTATGAAGTGAATAAATTAGAAATCAATATTTCAAAAAACCAAGTTCATGATCTTTACCCGCCAAAAAAATCCTAGACAGTACAGTTATAAAATAAATGATATTTTTCTGGACAGAGTAACGAGTATGAGAGACCTGGGGGTCCTGATAGACCCAGCACTTCAATACAGGGATCATTAGGCTCATGTCATGAATTCGGCCAATAGATCACTAGGGTTTATTTTTCGTAATTGTAAGCCCTTTACTAGATAGGAGGACATATTGAATATTTATAATGCGACAGTGAGGAGCAAGCTAGAGTATGCAGAACTTGTTTGAGAGCCCTCACAGAGCACTGCCGTTAATGATTTGGAGATTATTCAATTTAAATTATTAAGGTATCTCTATTTCAAAAAGTACAATACATTTTGTCCAATAGCTTTTTCCACTGAAACCTTAAGGTCAACATTTAAAGTCCAAAAATTGAAAACCAGAAGATCCATTAGAGCATTAATGTTATTATATGAAATTCTAAATAGTAATATATTCATGCCAGATTTCATTAATTTGTTAAATTTTCATGTTCCATGCAATAGACCAAGACTTAATGTGCTATTTCAAATACCGTTTGTCAGAACCGCTCACCATTTCAATTCTTACCTAAATATAACAGTAGACTAAACCCATTCCTTGACCCCTTCTATGACTGCTACAATACATTCAAAGAATCTTGTGAAAAATAATGCTGCTCAATTGATGAATAAAATATTATCTTTGAGCTCTACTAACTCTCTTTTTTTCAAATGTTTCTTCTTTCTATATGTATCTTTCATCCTATACCCCTTTACTAACTTTCCGGAATCTAACCCAAATATTCTGATCTGATCTTATAAGTTATACTGAATCGTGAATATTTTATGAAGTGCGATATTATTTTCTTTTTTTCTTTTTTTTTTTGTATGTTAATTGTAATGTTATACTATCATATATGTCATTAAGGCTCGTACTGGAGTTTGTCTGTGAGCCTTTCTATGTTTTCTTGGAATAAATAAATAAGCAGTGGCTAGTTCAGTATTAGAAAAGTAATTTTCAAAGAAATTAATTTTATGTACTCTACTTTTTTTCTAAAAACGAAATTGATTTGAATCAAATTGATATTCTGAATGGATATACCAGTACTGAATAGATTGTAATCAGTTTCAATTAACCATTCCATAGTAGTTTTGGAAGCAATTAGAAACTCAAACTCAACTTCATCTTAGAAATTGAACAAATGTGATTAATATTTTTCCCAAGTGCAATCGACCTACTAAACGTACAACTAATACAAAACTATGTACTAAAAGGACAGTAGTGAGAAAGAGATAACAGAGTACAATAATAATCTTACAGCTATTCACACTAATGATACTACAGTAAGATACACGGTATAAAGACACTCCCTCATAACATTGGATTGCTTTTCATGTCTGTCATTAGACAAAGCAGATAGCTCTATCCTGAAGCAGATATTCTACCTGCGTACCTTTGCCAAATCGTTCATATGTTACAGAGAAATAACTTAAATTACCAAAATATTTAATCCCAATTATGAAAATGTATTATTGAATCATTAGAAGATATTCATTATTGGTGAATATAATTGAGATATAAATTGATCATTATTAACATGAATTAACAATAAATATCATATCAGATATTTATACCGTGATAGCATGAATCACAGCTACGTACTACAGAAGAAACGGAAAAATGACAACACTGCGTTCCCATAGTTCCACTGACTTTAAAACGTGGATCTCACAATATAATATACCATTATTTTATAGTGTCTACTTACAGCTTGAACTACCCTTGAAACTGTCAGCATTGGTAGAATATTCCATGGTGTAGGGCGTTTATGTCGCAACTTTTACTGTTATCTCAAACCGATTACTATCGAATTTTACTGTTTTGACCGGGTAAGAGTGTATGAACGGCACAATATGAGAGACTACCAGCGTCATAAAGCTTCACAGGAAAAAATTACGTGGACTATCAGCTTGAGATGACAGTAAAAGTTGCGACATAAACGCCCTATACCATGGGATATCTACTTATGCTATTGTTTCTCTATTGTAGAATGGAGTAAAAGTGGAGGCAATTGGAAACAATAGTTCAAACCCAATCTAAACAGCTTAAACTTAACCAATAAATAGTTAGATAATGTAATAGTAAATGTAATCAATAAATAGGAATGAACTGGAATCTCACTATATTAGCACGAATTGTCACGGCATGAGAAGAGTGGACACTGTGATGTTGCCTTGTAGCGTGGCGGTGACACAGGTGCCACATTGACTGCCATTGGACCAGTCGCACACCACAGTCGGCGACGAATGTCCTCCAAGCTGCACCACTCCGCTCAATCCCAAACTGCTTATCTGCCAATACAGAAACGGTTTTTTTCAATACTAGACTGAGCCTGTACGTTAAGTGCTGTAAATGCACTTTCAAAAAAATCTGGTGTGGCACACTCACACAACTTTCCTTGCCGTTAAGAAAATTGATCACCTGACGCACACACACACACACACACACACACACACACACACACACACACACACACACACACACACACACACACACACACACAGACCAATACCCAAAAACCACTTTTTCGGACTCAGGGGACCTTGAAACGTATAGAAATTTAGAAATTGGGGTACTTTAATTTTTTTTCGGAAAGCAATACTTTCCTTACCTATGGTAATAGGGCAAGGAAAGTAAAAATAAGAACGGATTCTTACCAAATGTCATGATTTTTCAATGAAATCTCAGTTTTAAATCGAGACGTCATGATTTTTATAAAATAATGATTTTTTGGTTTTGAAATAAAGCCATATGTTTTCTACTTTCCTTGTCCTATTGCCATATGTGAGGAAAGTATTGCTTTCCAAAAAAATTAAGGTAACCCAAAAATTTCTAAATTTCTATACGTTTCAAGGTCCTCTGAGTCCAAAGAAGTGATGTTTGGGTATTTGTGTGTGTGTGTGTGGTGTGTGTGTGTGTGTGGTGTGTGTGTGTGTGGTGTGTGTGGTGTGTGTGTGTGTGTGTGTGTGTGTGTGTGTGTGTGTGTGTGTGTGTGTGTGTGTGTATGAGTGTATGTGCGTCTGTGTACACGATATCTCATCTCCCAATTAACGGAATGACTTGAAATTTGGAACTTGAGGTCCTTCCCCTATAAGAATCCGACACGAACAATTTCGAACAAATGCAATTCAAGATGACGGTGAAACTGCGAGGAAATAGAGTTTCCACAGATAACAATTGTTGATTATTTAGACTTCTAGAACACTCAAGACTAATAGCAATAACTTGATAGGACACCTGAAAAATGTATTTATTCTGATTGCAATTAGTTGACTGCTGAGCAATTAGCTGAGTAAAAATTTGGGACTCTATATGTGCTTAGCAGGCATGTTCTACCGTTATTGGCCAGCCTACTAGTTAGTAGCGAAAATTGATTGGAAAGAAGAGGAGCATTACCTGATGAATGTTAGCGGTGGAGTGCGACGAGCAGACGAGAATGTGGTTGCCGGACTGGTCGAGACAGAAGCTCTGCGTGAGTGGGCCGGTGATGGCGGCGGCGGGGGTGACGGGTGTCTCATTGAGGACGGCGTCCCACACTGGCGCAGTCGACGTGGACTGCGTCAAACTGTGACGACACAGCTTGTTGTCGGCGCCCAGCGAGTAGCAGTAGTTGTGATCAGGCGTCAGCTGCAACGCATGCACTGCGCCCAGGTGCACACTCCACGAGTTGATGCACTCCGAGTTCCTGACATCTATTGTGCGCACCGTCCCGTCCGAGCATCCAACCATCAGCAGCTGGCCGTTATGGTTGTAAGTGCAGCAGTTCGCCACCAGGCTCACCCCGCCCAAGCCCAGGCTCAGCGTTCGCTCCGGCTTTCTCGTCTTAATGTCGAACAAAACCAGTTTCCCTTGGTTCTGATTGGTGACACAGGCACACACAAAGGTAGAATCCGAAGGGCTACAGCATAAACTGATAATTCTGGAAAAAAGAAGCCTGATCAGGTGAAAAATGTATAACACTACAGCCTAAATGAATCAATAATCTCATTGAAAAAGAATAGTCTTAAAAATATACATTAACGGCTGAACACGTGAAGAGATAACACTAAAGAATATAATCTTATAAATAAGAAAATCCACCTACTCTACTATGGCAAGCCATGTAATGTAGGTTTCAAATTTGAGTTGTCAGGTTAGTTAGTGCTATACTATAACATTGTTTATTTTCTTGTTTACATTATCATAAAAATCAAAGTACTTTTTTTAAGATACATTTTTAATATTTGTTAAAAATTGTACTTTTTTCTCATGTATGATAACTTTGATAACTTTCTCACTTTTTTCTCATTTATTTTTTATTTTTATGTGAATAAATTATATTACTATTAATATTAAAGTTCACATCATTTTTTTTGAACAGAGTAAATGTGTTTAAGAAACATAAATGACCGTTTTTTTCTACTTCAGCTTTCTATTTTTAAATAAAACCAAATAAACAGGATTGGGCAATGAAGTATGAATAATTGCAGTTACACACTCATTTTTAAACGAAAGACAAAACTTTTTCATCTGGTTTTCATCCAAAATTTCCGACCTGGAATTAAATACATGTGCTAAAGTGTACCCCGTGCACTAGGAGCTCGAAAAGTTTCTGCACTTTTCGGGGTCGGAACCGCGTCGCGCCGCGCTCCTAGGTCAGGTCGGAAAAAATCCGCGCTCGGGTAACTTCGTGAGGGCTCGGCTGTTTCCGACCTCTGCTTTAGTAAACAGCCTGCTGTTCTGTGGTCTTCCAGTTCACATTCTAAACAATTACCTACGAAAACGGTAAGTTAATGGGATGTACCAATATTTTCTCTTTTTCCCTTGATAGCTCCTCTCTCTCTCTCTGCTTCATCCACAACTGCCAAAAATAACATTTTTCATCTGAGTCATCCATCACTCACGTCTACCACTTTATCACAACCTCAAATTAGAACTGACTTCAATTAGAACTCTTAACTTCAACAATTATGTCTTAATTCAAATAGACAAGTGTGCGTCACGACTAAAACGGCACCGCGCCGCGCCGCGCTCCTAGTCACCTTCCATTTTCCGCTCTCCTGCGCGCCGCGCCGCTCCACCGACCTAGTTCACGCTCACCTTTATATTGTCATTTTGATAAATGGAGAGGAAAAAGTTTCAATTTTTATTGATTACACACAAAAATAACAACTTTGAAATAGCGTTCGCTTTTTGTTCTTACATTCCTGTAGACGTCGTGGAAAGTTGCCATAATCCTCTGGGGCGTTGCAATCGGTATCGAACGATTTTCTTGTGTAATTATTTCACTCGTGCTTCAAGTGTACTTGTTTGCTCACGTTTACACGTGCTTTTTTGTAGCCCATGATAAATAGTCACATGGTGATCGTTCTGATAACTGAAGAGGCCACTCCACATCTCCACGCAACGAAATGAGGCGTCCAGGGTAAGGCCGGTTACAGAGCTCAACCGACCGTCAGTGCGTACGTCAGTCGCGCTTGTCTTTTCCATAGAGATTCCATGTATCCGTACAGAGCAGGACTGACGGCACGCACGCGCACGGTCAGGACCATGCGTTTTATACAGTGTACGAATACCATCGGTCGAGCTCGTGCGCATCCGTTCCATCGGTCGACTGACGCGCTATTGAAACAAATAGAATCTTTAGAGCTGTACTGATCAGTAGCCCGATCGCAACATAACCAATGTGCTGACACCTCTGCCCGACAATCAGCTGATATTGGATTGAATAGCATAATGAATGAATTCAATTAATAGTCTCATATTTGAATGCAGAGTTTTTCTATACATTTCTTCAATCATTTCTAATTTTTTTATTGGAAAAATCATATATTATTAATATTATCTACATTTATTTGATCCGTAGTTCAAAGTGACTGCAAGTATTCCCAATGGTGATACAAGCTCGAAATAACTCATCAAAATTTCTGATGGAGATTCTGAGGTAGTTGAGAAATGTATCTTCACCCCAAGCAATGATGTATATAATGGTACTAAATTCCCTTGGAAATGCTCTTTGGGCGACCATCGGGTGAACTTGATATCTACGTCTTTTAATCTTCCGTTTACGTAGATAATAAGCTGCAATTAAACAATCTATAAAGGCGTACATTTTGTGAGTCAGAAAAACTGATGTATGGTCAGGATGGTGCATATGCACTGACGGTCGGTCGAGCTCTGAATGTGTAAAACTGATTCATCGATGCGTACGATCAGGATGGTACATACGCACTGACGGTCGGTCGAGCTCTGTAACCGGCCTATGTCTGTCTTATAAATCTAATAGCTTATTTTGATGTATGACACGATAGAACGATTCACTATTGAGGTTGATATGTTATCAATATTCTCAATTGTGGCAGAAAAATCATGCAGCAGTCTTAGATAACGATCTGAATATTGACAGGGACGTTTTCTCGAGAAATGTAAGGGCCAACAATAAAGTTTTAGTAATTCCACACCAAACGGTCAATTATTCACCATTGCTACAAGAACAACAATAATTACTAAACGAAAGCTCCAATCTTTATCAATCAGTATTTCATCCACGACAGATAAGGCAAGGTTATCTCTTGAACGGGACTTCACATAACGTCTGTAGAATAAAATGACTTCCTTTATTTTCCCTAGAGAGCGATGTTAGGGCGCAGTTGGCCCTTTCCTACGCTCAACTCTATTTTACATTATAACAATATAAAATACTAGCCGCCGGCAGGCGAGCGAGGCGAGACCCCCCCTGGAGTCCCGGCTGGATCATCCAGAATAGGATCAGCAGTTTCCATTTGAACTTGTTTCCTTCCGTCAACAAGTCAAAAGAGACTCTTTGAATTATGTAGTGTAGGATTGCAAAAATCTTTATTTGTATCATAATTAATGAATATTTCGTTATTTCTTGATTGGAGACTTTATTAAGATATAACGAGAATTATTCTAATAGTTCTTTGAAATTTGAAAAAGGAGTGATGTGGAGAAATTAACAAACATCCATATCTAACCCTCTCTACTATGAATTTACTAGAGAAATGTAAATAAAGCATTGAAAACTCAATGAAAATCTTGAGAAAAGAAACCCTCCAATTTAACACCACCATTATGTTTATGTTTTTGAAGGGACGGATTCAAAGATCCAAAGGTTCAAAGAACCTCACACGTCAACCGAAGCTTATTGTGTCCCAAGTATGTTAGTTAGGCAAAACAACTCCTGTGTCCTTTACAAGGTCCAGGAGTTTTTTCCCTACACTAACATCCCATTCCTCACCTGGTTGCTTGCAGCCAAACAGAGCCCTTCTTCTAGTCTCAAGTCTTTCGCAATCCAGTATGATATGTTTGGCAGTCTCTTCAGACTGATTAAAAAGCCTACACATCTAGCTTTCATTTCTGAGTCAAATTTTGTGGGGATGTTTCCTGAAGTGGCTGTGTCCAGTTATCAGGGCAATCAACTGCTTGACCTGACTCACCAGCCAGCTGGTGAAGCGAGGGCTTGCGTCTGCCAGCAGCCTTTTTCCAAGTGCTTGACCCTGCCATTGCTGGTGATGTAAGTCCCTGGACTATTTACTTATTGTATGGAAGGCAGTTGTTTTGCTTATGCCACAGCTTGGATCTGGCATACTGGAGTACCGCTTAGCAAGCTCATCTGCACGCTCGTTACCTTCTATGCCTACATGGCCAGGTACCCTTGGGAACCAAGATGCAGAGAGTTGCGTGTGGCAAGCCTGCTGAATGTTTTGTGGCACTCCCACACCAATTAAGACTTTATTTTATTGGAGTCAAGAGCCTTGAGGGCTGCCTGAGCACCACCATTATTCAGGTAAAACTGTGTACACTTTCGAATTCATTTGTTCCTGAAAACCCTCGAAAAACCTACGCCAAAACCAAAAAAAAAATTAGACGGACCTATGTACCAAATGTGAACGATTTGTGTCTATAAGATGATGAAAAAGCTGAAGAATAAAAAAAAGACAATTTTGAGCGTAACTTCGGCAAAGTATTAAAGTCCTCTCAACATAAGATATTTAGACCCTATCTGAACCTCTGTTCCTAATTTGAATGTTTTCTGGCAATTTGGTCTTGTAAAAGCTGTGAAAACGCTTTAAAACCCCTATTTTGGCCGTGGACTATTTCAAAGCCCTTCTGATAAAATATTTTGCCATCTCAGCTAAACCTTTGTATCAAATTTGAATAAATATTTTCTATCAATAATTTAAAAAAGTGAGAATACACAGAAAACGCCGTTTTTGGGAGTATATTCGAAAAAATATCGAAGTCCTCTTCTCGCAAAATTTCTAAACCTTTGAACTAAATTTGAATGTTTTCTGTCAATCTGTTATTGAAAAAGCTAGAACGCAGATTTTGGGTGAATGTTATGGCGTTATTCCAAAGCCCTTTCAATACAACATTTGAACATCTCAGATGAACCTGTTTACCAAATTTGAACATTTTTTGAAAGAAATGAGAAGTCGCAGAAAATACTGGAAAACGCTGAAAATCCCGCTAATTGAGATGTCTTCTGAAGAAATCTGAAAAATGTCTTTACCCTAGCTGAACAACTGTACAAAATTTGAACATTTTCTCTCAATTGGTTATTGAAAAATATGAGAAATGCAGAAAAACGCTAGGAAAACGCAGTAGAACCGCCTATTTTGGGCGTAATATTCTGAAGTCCTCTTAATGCAAAAATTTTCAGACCCTTGGTGAACTGCTATACCAAATTTGAACATTTTTTGCCGATTAGTTTATGAAAAAGCTGAGAAAACGCAGATTTGGGGCGTATCTTTAAAATTTTACCAAATCCGTGCTTAGTGCACTTCTAGAAGGCTAACTGAACAAACCTGCCAAATTTGAACGTATTTGTTTCAGTAGATTATTAATGAGTGAATGATAGATAGATAGATAGATAGATAAAAGTACAAACAATATATCTCATTGGGAAAATAGAATGATAATAATCCAAATCACAAAATCTCAATGAAAAAAGAAACAACAAATTTAAATAATTGAGAAGAATAGGAGTATTCTATAGGACTATTTGAACAAGAACGGACGCCATTTTACAGATGCTATTTCTCCAACGTAATTAATAACACTACAATATTTTCCTCTCTCAAAATTAACAAATTGACAACGTTTAAGGTACACACTGGAAGAAATTTGTTGAATTTCGTTCACAAATGAGTGTGTAATTGTTATTCCAAATTATTTATACTTCTTTACCCAACCCTGTATAAGAGCCCTGTATAATTGTTTTCAAAGTTTAGTGTTAAGTTTGTTTTTGAACATCAGAACCTGACTAACCCACTGTTATCCTATTATATTAAGCGAGCAATTTATGTATGTTTATATCTGTTTATTTATGTTCAATGGATCTCGAAAAACGGCTTTAACGATTTTCACGAAATTTGGAACATAGTAGGTTTATGACTAAAAGTAACGAGCGAAGCTCGGTGCCCCGGTATTAGAAGTTAAAACAAAGCTCGAAAAAATCCAAGATTACAATGCAAATAATGAAATAAATAAATGATTATGAATTATATATTAGTGAAATAAACATTCAATTTCAATTTTAACATTGAGACAGTTCTCAGTCAATATAATCAAGCAAAGAATCCCTGCCCTGGTAATGTGTGAAGGGTAATATTGCTATAGTCGAAAAGTTAATGATTCAGTACTTTTAAAGATTCAAGATTTTAAATCATGATTAAGTTATTCTGAGTCTTACTACTATTTATGCAATAAATGATAGCCTATATTAATCTAGGTGAATCCTAAATTAATCCGATTACTTTTACAATAACACTTTAGTAAACGGCGGAATGAATTTGATAAGTCTTACCTGCCATCTCTCATGAAAGTCTTATCATTGGTAGTATCCCAAATGACTTTACTTTCTTTGGAATCATGAAGGCGAATAATACCATTTTTAGTACCTGAAAGGAAATACCTCTCATTCCTAGTAACCCAAGCTAAAGATGTGACTGGAGATTTCAGGACTGATACGGATAACATTCTGAAACATCAACCAAAGTGAACATTTGAGTATTATTCATGCAAATTATTTTCTTGGAAATAATCCACAACCACACTAGTCATATTCAGTCATCTCAACTAATTATCTACTTGAAAATAATCCACAATAGTGACGGAGAAGAAAAATATTATTTTATTTTTATACATCCATATCTACATTATAATTTATTATGTTTGAGCAATTATAAATAATTCATTTTTTCTAAGAAAACATCGCAATTCGTGAGGCAAGAATATTGATTTGCCCGCCGATTGAGTAGCCAAGCCATCTGTGTAGGGATTGTTTTGTTTTTCTCTTCGAGTCTTCGAATAGCTGCGGTTGAAATTCTCTCAGTACCTTAAAAGAGAAAATCTAGAGGTAACTGAGAAAGATACGTTCATTGAGCGTCTTTACTGTTGAGCCCGTGTCCCGTATCAATCTACTCAGTCCTGTCCCCTGAGAACTCATCACGTATCAGCTATTCATTTGATTTTTTTGAATAATTCGCTTTATTGTTGTTGCTAATAATATGGCCAAAGAGGTCACTAATGAGTCAACAATATCAGACTTTTCACCTCTCAGTTATCAGTTATGAATCGGAATGCGCTCGCGGTAGTTCAGTGTTCAGTGAAATGTGTATTAATGTTTAAAATTACTATATATACATTATTGTGTATATAATATTAAACAGTTAATTGATATTAATATTATTTTGTAATACAATTCAGTAATAATTGAACATAGAAGTTTAGTGGAGTGTATAGGTTTGGTAAGTTCAGTATGTTTCTTAGATAAGTGTGTATTAGTGAATTAAAAGACAGAGAACAATGACATTGAACGAAGTAAATAATTCATTTAAAAAAGTGTTTACTTAGCCATTAAAAGTTAAAAAGCAAATGAAAGAATTAGGGCCAGTATCCAAATTAATCCAAATATCCACTTTTGTGGTACAATATCCAAAGCATACCCAAGGTATGGGGTTGTTTCCATTTGATATATATATTATTCAATCAAATATTTATTTACTGGTTTTTGTTTAAAGTAATATTAATTATTGTGATAATGTGATGCACCAAGAATGAGTGTAGATACTGGCATCGATGAGTTTCATCTGCGCTGTATAGAGACCATTCTCTACTGCACTAATCCAGTAGCCAATCAGAACCAGGTCAAGGTCTTTATTAGTCTTCAATGTTTGTTTCCATTACATTATAGCTTTTATTTATAATACCTGACTGCTATGACGCAATTTAATTGTTCAAAAGTCTTTATTAGCCCTGAGTCCAACCACATAAATTGACTACGCGCCGCCACTATAACTACACCTTAGTGAGATTAACTAGGGTTAATTGATTGAAAACATTGGTTTTATTTGTAATATACTACTTGAAATAAATATTGATGTAATTTAATCCATGAAAAGCTATTGGCATTGCAATATCCACTTTTTGTGATGGTCTCTAGAAAAAGAGTGATAGTCTCAAGTGCCTAGAGAAAAGAACTTATTGCTCATTTCATCGATTTACAAGAAAAAGCGTTCGAGTTGTGGAGATTGATGTAAAATAAGAATATAGATAGTGAAGAACTTCACTTTCATCACTCATTTCTTAACATTACTACTTATGTTAGCAACATTTTGGAATTTACCAAATTGACCAATTTGGAAGTTGACCAATGTCAACTAACAGCAAAATTCACAAATGTTCGTATTATATGAATAGATAAACTTAGGGCAGAATGTGCTGACCTAAATTTCAATCATCAAGAGAGGAAAGAGTATTCTTATTATCATAAGACTGAAGTCTGAAAATGCTCAACTGATGTGTAAGGAAAGAGAAGATAAATGAGTTCTTTTAAATTGGAATACAAATTTGGTGATTTGTACATACACAAATCATTAGAAATATTTCAAAATAGAAAACAGGGAAACTCGAAACTATAATTCATCTCTTGAATTTCATGTAATAGATGAAATATACATAGAAATTGATAGATTATTTTGAATTTGTACCAGGTATTTTCAGTGGATGAGGCTACTAGAAAATGCATGTAGTTACTTGGGAGCTTGTGTATTGTGTATGTGTATTATGTATCTTATTTATTGTTGTTACATTAAATGTATAGGAGTTGAAGGAAAGTCATGAATTCAATACAAAGAAAATAGTGTTATAAAATAGACATAAAAGATTATTACTTTGGAGCAGGAGCAGGGGACCATATTTTGATGACTCCATCATTATCAGAGCTCGCCACTATGGAACCACAAGCACTGAACCTGCATTGGGTTACAGGGGCGTGGTGCTCATTCATTTCCTCCTGAAACCAAGAAACTTCATTCAAATCAAACGAATCTAGGATTGAATTCTATATGAAAACCAGCTACTAGATGGGACAGTGATGTTTTGTGATTTACGAAGATTATAATAATAATATAATCTGAGTACAAGAATAAGTTTAGATGCTGTGCAACAGCGAATACGTATTGAATCGTTTAGTATATACAGAGTGTCCCACCAAGGTTGTAACAGCCGTTGACCATAGATTCTACTCGACATTTCTGACAAAAAATTTCCAGTAAACTTTTTTCCTATCGACCTTAGTTTTCGAGATATATCGATTTTTCGATATTTTCAGAATATGCCTACTTCCGGTCATTAAATACTCAATAACTGGAAAACTACTGGTCGAATTTCAATTTCAAGGGTATTGTTGCAAAGAGAAAAACATTTCAAACAAGATTAATGTAATTTTATCTGTTGTTAGATATTTTGTAGTTTTTTAATCGGGCTTAATCTTTAAAAAATGCTATTCTTCAAATTCAAAGTCAAATTTCAAACAGATTTTTCTCTATTTTTCTCCGGGTAATTATAATAGTGGTTTCAATATTTCAAAAACTTTTCCATTTCATAAGTTTCCGAATGAGTATAAATTCGAAAAGGTAAGTTCCATGATGAAGTGTTCAAAACTGCTAATATCTGGAATGTACATGCATCAAGTGGTGATCCTAAAAGGGTGAAATCACCTGATTATTGCATTATTTTCTGTAGTACATAGCCTGAATCCTATATAAAATATTAATCATACAATTTTACAAGATCCAACAAAATTTATTCATAGAATAATAATTCAAAATAGATGAATGACAGAATTAAAAAAACTAATGACAATCATTCAGATGGTAATCAAGTTACATATCATGCTCACTGCTTACAGGAATTCAAAATAGCCTCCATTTATGTTTATGCAACTTCTGCTGCGTTTCATCAAGCTTCGTTGGGCCGTGTCTTCATTAATTTAAACGTCAATCGAATTCTGAGAATCAGATCCTCCCTGGTCTCTACAGGTTCTCTGTAAACTTTACTTTTCACAACCCCCAAAGTCTATTAGAGTCTAGAGGCTATAAGATCAAGTGAGCGTGGTGGCCAACTTACGGGTCCATCTCGGCCAATCCACCGCCCAGCATAATTGTTATCAAGCCACCCACGGACGTTTCTAGCATAATGAGGGAGGCATCCATCCAACTGGAGACACATATTCTGCCTCAAATTGAGAGGCACGTCTTCCATCAATTCGTGAAGCTCATTGACCAAAAATTCCATATAAACTTCACCATTTATTCTTGCAGGGAAAATAAAAGGTCCATGTATGTGTATTGTGGAAATTTACAGCACCAGTTCTTGTGAACGTACTTTTATCTGTGCTGTCAATAAAATGTTTGAATCACATTCTTGTGCTAAGATCCAACGGCAAAACTGCATCCTTGAAACAGTATCAGGTTCATTCAACTCTTAAACTGGGTATCATGAAATGGTCGAAAGTTATTCTTCTTCTATATTCTTTGAACTATTCTTGAAACATCCAACATCCCAGCTGCCCACCGGATGCTGGATCAAGGATTCTGCTCGAAATACTTTATAATAAGATTCTCAAAAGCTTCAGAAATTAAGATGGGCTTCTCGTACCTTGAAACTGATCCTAGACCCTTACTATCTTGACATCTGTCAATCTTGAAAACGTGTTATGAGATGGGTGTTTTCGGTTAGGAAAACGTCTCCTGTATACTCTCTCTGCCTCTCTTGAATTGCATCCACACTCTCCATACATAACATGTTCAAGTACTCAATCATGATAAATTTCATGATAATGAACGGGAACACTTCTCTACTAGACAAAGTTGATACATATCATGCCAATTAACTGAAAAGTATACTGAAAATTGGCTGAAACATACACTTATTGTTATTTTATTCAGGATTTATGGTACAGGAAATAATGCAAGCTATTGGAAAAGTCATATCATTGTAGAATGTTGAAATGTTGGTTAACCCTTCTACTACCAAGCGGGGTAATTGGATTACCCCAACCCACATTTTGTCCATTTTTTTGTAGATAATGTTGACGTATTTCATTGAAACATTGAGTACTTGTTAAAAACATATCACTTTAGTTGTTTTTTCTCATAAAATCATTTCATTCCTCTTATTTTTCAATTATTAGCAGATTTATCCTTGGGGTAACTCTATTACCCCGCTTGGTATTCCATGTCATGCAATTTTTTGGTATATTCCATCTATTATCGGAATACATAAGATATAAATTTAATGTTCAATTATCATTTTTTTGCCAAACCTGATTCATAATGATCACTTAAAATCTAAATTTGAAAAAATTGCTTCTCTATAGCCATTAATTATTTGACAACATTTCCCCTACATCTATATGATAGAATGCTCAATTTTTTTGTCCTGTCAGTTTTTGATTGAAAACATATTTTTCAACAAAAGAAATTTATTTTTTATTGAAATATAATAATAATAATAGAAGCCTTTATTGGTTCCCAACACTATACAATAATACAAAATAATATGTAGAAAGAATGAACATCTTTGCTAAACTGAAAATATTAAATAACATTACTGAATTAGCAAGCTTTTTTTCAAATAGTCCAAACTCCATTATTAGTATACAAGATTAAAAAAAAAGAAAATGCAAAAATGTTCTTATCATTTTATTTGTGGAAACCAGGTCCTCTATTGGACATAGGCCTCTCCCAGGTTCCTCCATCTATCTCTATCTTTTGCATACACTGCCCACCTATCCCCAGTCACTTTCACAATGTCGTCTTCCCATCTGAATCGCTGTCGTCCAATTTTCCTTCTCCTCCAGCTGGGCTTCCACAAAGTTAGACTCTTCGTCCACCTGCCATCCTCCAATCTAGCGACGTGACCTGCCCACTTCCACTTCAGAGTCTTGATAGTCTTCAGTACATCGTCCAATTTTGCTATCGCCTTGATGGATGTATTCCTAACTCTATCTAGCCTCCTTACGTTCAGTATACTTCTTTCCATCGCTGTTTGAGTTCTTGCTATTTTCTGTAGTACTGCTTTCTTTAACGCCCAGGTTTGGGAGCCGTAAATAAGCGCGGGAAAAACACAAGTCTTTAATATCTGTGTCTTCTTAACAGTACTAATCTCCTTATTCTTGAGAATACTTTTCAATGACCAATATTTCCTCCATGCAATTGCACACCTACGTTTCACTTCTTTGTCGGTTCTGTCAGTGAAAGCAATCAGTTGTCCTAGATAAATAATCTCTCTTGACCAATTCAATGAACAGCCATCAAGTGTTATGTCTACTGTTTCCCTATTAGTCATGAGATGTGTTTTCCCTGGATTTATAATGAGCCCCGCTTTCTCACTTTCAGCAGCCAAGCTGGTTATCATGATTTTTAGTTCCAATGGAGATTTGGCGATGAGAACAATGTCATCCGCAAAACGTAAATGATTTAGATATTGTCCTTGGATATTCAAACCATACCTATCCCACTTGAGACCACTAAAAATGTTTTGTAGAGCGGCATTGAAGAGAGACGGCGAGAGTGGGTCACCCTGTTTCACACCTTTCTGCACGCTGAAGATCTCTCCTGGTGAATCTGATATTACTCGTGCTGTACTATTGTTATATACGTCCTTTATTATATTTAAGAAGGTTGCTGGAATCATTTCAAGCGACGTGAAGAGGAATGCATGTTTCAAACTATCAAATGCCTTTTTATAATCAATAAAGGCCAAGTAGACACCTATATTGAATTCCTCACATTTTTCTATGAGTTGACTAACTGCTTGAAGATAGTCAATCGTTGAGAATCCACTTCGAAATCCCGCCTGCTCGACTGGTTGACGCTCATTCATAATTGGTTGTAGGCGATATTGTAGCATTTTCATGAAGAGTTTCCCGAAACAAGATGAAATGCTTATTGGTCGATAGTTGTTGATGTCGTATTGATCTCCTTTCTTGAACAGTAGAATTATGTCTGATGTTTTCCACTGCTGAGGTACCGAATGTTCACTGAAGATTCTATCAAACAGACTGATTATTGTTTCTGAAGAGATCGAGTACAGTACTTTCAGCATCTCGTTTGTTATCCTATCGCCTCCTGCCATGGTATTGCTTTTCAAAGTACTTACAACTGTCTTCAGGTCACTTTCTTCAATTGTTGGTACTTCTTCCTGCAAATTAATCTGCTCCAATACAACAGCGCTCTCAGATGTGTCCCGATATAGCTCTCTGAAGAATTCAGTAGCATTTTCAGAAATACCTTTCCTATTCCTTACAATCCTGCCACGTCTATCTTTGACTCCAACTTTCCATTCTTTACCGTCAAACAATTGTTTTCTCAATTTCGTTGATCCACTGGTGTCCAATACATTTTTTATAATTCTGTCTTCAAATGTCCTAATATCCTTTCTAATATGGTATCTTGCTAATTTGCAAAGCGTATGAAACTCAATTCGTTCATGGAAACTTTTGTTCTTTTTCTTCTTCATTTCTTCTCTTTTAACAATCAATTCTTTAGTTTCATTGGTTATTTTCCTCATCTTTGTACTTATTATAGGTTCAAAAGCATTTTTTATGATGCTTTCCAATCTATTGTAGCTCTCTTTTAGACATACACCTCTTTGTTCACGCCAATTCTGCAATTCTAATTCAAATTGTCCTTGTTCATTTGCTTTGAAAATATTCCCTACTACTTCTTCATTCCATTCTCTTTTTGGCCTCCTTTTGAAGCAATCTTTTGTCAATTCAATGGATATGAGTCTGTGATCTGTATAAAATTTCAGACTCCCTGAAACCTCAAACTGCTTCACAATTCCATTGTGCCTAGTCAGCACATAATCTATTTCATTTTTAAACAATTGATTTGGTGAAATCCAAGTCCACTTCTTACCAGCTCGTTTCTTGAAGAATGTATTAACTATTCTTAATCCTTGCTCTTGACAGAAATCCACCAGTCTTTGTCCAGCTTCGTTCCTTGTCCCATAGCCATATTTCTCTACTGTAAGCCTCTCACCCTCTTCCTGCTTTCCCACCTGACTGTTGAAGTCACCAATAATCAAAGTTATATGTTTCCAATTGTTTCTTTCCCTGCTTAGAGCTGCGGTGAGTGAATTGTAAAATGATTTGTGCTCAGCTTCCTCAGCCATTGAAGTACGAGCATAAAATTGGTAAATATATAACAGTTTTCCCTGAGTTTTCAACTTCAGCAATGCTATTCTTTCGGATATACCTTTGAACTCTACGATTTTCGTCTTCAACTCCTTTCTAACAAGGAATCCAACACCTTTATGACCTGGTGTTTCACCAAAATGGTAGAAAATGAATCCACTGCTCCTTTCAATTATTTTTTCGGAGTGTCTCCTTACTTCTGCTATACCAAGGATATCAATGCTAGATTCCTTCAATGCTTCCTCTAGTTCGATGAGTCGATCTTCTGTCTTGAGTGTTCTTACATTGAGTGTGCCTATAATTAAACCTGAGAGGTTTTGGTCTTGATTCCCCTTGATGACCAGTCGTTCTGGGGAATAACTATTTCCTGAATTCCTTACTTTAGATATTGTTCTCTTGTTTTTGTTGGTTGGTAGCCTGGTTTCCACATTTTCCTATTCATCCTGTTCTTCTGTTTCTTCTGATCTTGAATCCTCCTTGCGTTTTGCTTCCGATTGCTCGTTTTGACGGTCTTCTTCTTTAGTTTTATCAATATTTTTTGTTAGGAATCTTTCAAGGCTGTTTTCATTGGACTTTTTCCCCTTCTTCTTTGTCTGACGATCACGGGATTCCTTGCATTCTCCTTGTTTTGGACTCGGTGATGCCTCTTCACTTCTCGCTCGCTTAGAGGAGTTTGACTCTTGCTTTTGCAATTCCTCCAGGGAAAGAAGGGTACCATCAACCTTCAACTTATCTCCAATCATGAAAACTTTCCTTCCTTCTTTTTTAAACTCAAAAGGTGTGGGAATAATTCCTTCCTGATAGCCCTTGTCTCAACTGAAAAGTCCTCCTTGATTTGAATATTTTTAAATTCTTGTTTTTCTTGAAGCTTTCTTTTTCCTCTCAATATCGTGTTCTTCGTTATGAGTGAATTGAATTTCACAATAATAGGTGAGTTCTCCTTATTCCTGTTTTCCACAATTCTCTGATGAAATTCCCGTTGAAATCAGGAACCAGAAACCGCAAAATGTTTATTACTTCTTGATTCATAGTGAAAAGCTCTTTACTTCCAACACCGAAAAGCAACAAGTTAAACTTCCTATCTCTTTCTTCATTTCGTCTGTCCTTATTCGAACTTTCTTGCTTTAGGCGGGAGATTTCAACTTTAATCTCATCTATTTCTTTTCGAAGAGAACTATTCAATTTGTCGACCTTCTCATCCAAATCATCTAGCTTCTGTAGTTTTCCTAGAATTTGATCTAATTTATCCTCAATCTGCGTCATTGCGTACAGCGGTTTGTTAGTTACGGTAATAACTTACTCTACTTGACTTATGAAAACTCCATCGACGAAATTTACGCAAATTACCGACTACACCTCAGTCCTATCTGGGGATGAGCTGCCGATCCAACGGAATTGTTGGACTAAAGATGCACAACACTCAATTACGCCGCCCTCTCCTGAGGGTCGAGCCGTTACAACCCAGACTTGGATGAAGATGAAGCGATACTTGAGTAGAAATCGATTCCGATGTCAACAATCGATCCACTGCATGACACTTCGATACTAGCCGGCGAAATCGACTCGCTGTCACTGCCTAGTTCGCTGTCAAGGTCGCCTGTACTCGACCCCTTATCTCTGACTACGCTAAAAATAGCTGCTGTCGTAGAAATGTAATAGAATGCCGGCGTCGGGAAAATGGCGTCTCTGTGGAGAATGTTTATGCTTTCAACAAAACTACGGTAACTACTTACGATTTTTGAAACGGATGTTCAGGAATAGTATCACAATTCATACTTGAACTACGATAACACACTTTATAAATTCGTTTTTCAACTTAACATACTTAATTTGTCAAAAACTTACGGAGCAATCCATTCACTCAACTAACCGTGTAGCGCAGTGCTCTATTGAAATATATAATTATATTGAAAGATTTTGTAATTCATTTCATAGATGAATTAATGGAAAAAATATAGAATAATTATATAAAACAGAAATCTTGTTGGGGTAACCCAGTTACCCCACTTGGTATTTCGTGTATGTGAAAAACGTTGGTAGTAGAAGGGTTAAAACTTGTGAATATTGTCAGAGATAAATCAGGTGATATCACCCCTTTAGGATCACCACTTGATGCATGCTGTTTGTGAATTTCCTCATTTTGAAGGTATTCATTCCAAATATTAGCAGTTTTGAACACTTCATCATGGAACTTACCTTTTCGAATTTATACTAATTCTAAAGCTTATGAAATGGAAAAGTTTTTGAAATATTGAAACCACTATAATTACCCGGAGAAAAATCGGTTTGAAATTTGACTTTGAATTTGAAGAATGGCATTTTTTAAAGTTTAAGCCCTAATAAAAAACTACAGAATATCTAACAACAGATAAAATTACATTAATCTTGTTTGAAATGGTTTTTTCTTTCCAACTATACCCTTGAAATTGAAATTCGACCAGTAGTTTTCGAGATATTGAGTATTTAATGACCGGAAGTAGGCATATTCTGAAAATATCGAAAAATCGATATATCTCGAAAACTAAGGTTAATAGGAAAAAAGTTTACTGAACATTTTTTGTCAGTAATGTTGTGTAGAATCTATGGTCGAAGGCTGTTACAACCTTTGTGGGACACCCTGTATAAATTGCAATGCGTATCATTCTCAAAAATGTGGGAGCGTGTATATTGTTAGTTATTTCTCTCAAATCACAATTTTTCAATTTCTATGAGTTTGAAGTACAATAAATACAATAATTGTATAAAAATATGTCAATTTCCTTATTATGGATATATAAAATGAATAGATTTTTTTAGGTAAGGTAAGATGAAATAAAATTGAAGAAATCTCAACTAAAAAATCAATTTCATACAAATCGATAAAATAGAAAATCTCATCATTTCTATGATCAGATAAAATTGAATTAAGATGAAATTTTTATTGTTTAAGACGAAAGTACAGCATTCTGTTGAAAAAATGCATTCCCTCATGAAGGGAAAATAAGATTATTTAAATGAATCAAATCCTTGCTTTCTAGTAGCTGTAACCTCAATGGAAAAAATGAGCAAACTTAATCATTCACATTCAATTTTAAGCAGCATCCGATTTTTTAAATTAATTTTCTTCAAATATAAAAATCAGACAAACTATCAGTTCAGATAAAAGCTAGGAAAGCTATGAACATCTTGACTAAACATTGTTGAAAGTCTAGTAAGGCTCAACTCACACTTACGCGACTCAAGTCGAGTAGAGACTGCGACTCTAGTCTCCTCTCGACGCAGCATGTGTTTTCAAATGGTGACACTTTCAGACCAGTAAGGTCGTAAGGTCGAGAAACTGCAGTATCCTCGACTGGAGTCGTACGATTCGAGTCGAGGTAGTGTGAGTTCAGCCTAAAAGTCTGCTCAGAGTCCAATAGTCTCACCTGGCTGAGAAGGAGATAGTTGTCATGTCTATTGGACTGTTTGACAGGCCTCCTGTCTAAATTATCCAATGAATTGTCACGAACCGATCCACTGCCACGAACCCGAGATCTAGCATCCAACGACGCCGATCTCTTTGACGAATTATGGCTACCATCCGAGCTGTTAACAAAAAAAAATCATGTTCAAGATGAGTTTGATGGCTGATAGTGCAACGTCTTCTTCGTCAATATTTTAGAGTTGGACGTCGAGGTGCAAT
The DNA here is from genome assembly GCF_014356525.2 of Nilaparvata lugens. Classification (NCBI taxonomy): domain Eukaryota; kingdom Metazoa; phylum Arthropoda; class Insecta; order Hemiptera; family Delphacidae; genus Nilaparvata; species Nilaparvata lugens. Next base: position 41,092,424 of record NC_052504.1, on the reverse strand, counting down.
CAAAATACCGTACTCCGATGGGTTGTAGCGTTTAGATGTACTGGTTCTGGTATGAAAAAGGAACCAGCAGGATGACATGCTGTAACGTTGAGTATGTCACGTCGCTCGCTTCACCGCATCTTACATGACGACTTCAAGTTCCATCCGTACAAAATAATGATCGTCCAGCAGCTTAATGAAGGGATTTTGCAGCGCCGAGAGTTTTGTCGTAAGTGGATGAAAAGTTTACGAACGATCCCGACGCTACAGATTTCATGAGTGGAGTGATGAAGCACATTCTATATTAAAACAATAACTACATATTACCTTTCTGCCCATTCAAGTTTAATAACATTTTAGGTTTTTTTATCCTTACACAGTTTGACTATACGCCAGCCTATGAGTTTTGGAGGAGCGATATTATGATTTCCGGTTTCTGAGACGTGATCAGCGGACTACACTAGAAAAGTTGACATTTTTTACCTCTCTAAATCAACGAAAGTGGCGTTGCAATTTTTTACCTTCTGGCTTCCTACTAGATTGGCCTTGCCAATGATTGGCCATGCTGCATTCGAAAGTTGGGTATTATTGAACCTTATTCTTTGAAAGAAGAAGGAATTGCAGTTACTGTTACAACAGCTCGCTACGTTCAAATGTTAAACAACTTACTGCGTCCAGAACTTGAAAGGGGCCCAGTGAACATGAGACATTTTTTCCAGTAGGGTAGTGCCAGCACACAAGGCGAGAACATTTAACATCCATGGAAGTGGTTCGACAAATGTTTCCAAGACAAGTGATTCGAGATTGGCCGATGTTCACGCCTCCCTCACTCACCCGACCTGTCGTTATGTGACTTCTTTTTGAGAATATTTGAAATCATAAGTGTACATCAACAAGCCTCGCACACTCGATGACCGTAAGGCTATGCAACAGGCTAAAAAAACTTTCAAGTAGTGATATTTTTAAAAGTTTTTCGATTTGAATACGATCAAGCTATTGAAAAAGTTTTCTCATTAATTTTTTCCGATTATTACTTTTTGAGATATGAGCGCCTGAAGTTTGAATTTTTAGGTTTAGGACGGATCATTTCAAATTCGGTAAAGAATAAATTCATGAAATTATGAGGATAAATTCTTCATTGTATGTTGATTGAATAAGAGAGAAGTTTCCTAAAAATATAAGTTTTTGGAAATGGAATAACTTTCTCAAAAATTGATATTTTCATAAAAGTGCTTTCTTAGTCAATCAACAATAACATGAGAAATTTATCCTCAAATTTCATAAATTTATCCCTTACAGAATTTGAAAATGACATGTCACAAAAATTTCAACTTCAAGCGCTCATATCTCAAAAAGTAATAATCGAAAAAACTCCTTAGAAAACTTTTTCATTTTGATAACCTGATAGTAAACAAATCGAAAAAAATGAATAATATCATCAGTAAAATGTTTTTTAGCTGTTGCAAAGCCTCAAAAATTCCGTTCGTCAGGAAATTTAAGCCTAAATTTAAGCAGGGAACCCACTAAGCCGTCACCGTCAGGCAACGTCCTGCACCGACCGTCACCGTCAGTCGCCGCCTTCACCGTCATTTTTCCGGCGATAACCCACTTACCCATCTGATTAGCTCCGTCAGAAACCGGAGCTAACCAGAAGAAATGCATCAGTTGCGAAGGAGAGTTTATCAGACGAGGAATTGCTAGTAATAGCCGCAGCATGTGCTGAAGAAGAAGAGATACAGAAACGGGGGAAGCATAGGTACTGGGTGCACGAAATCTTCAGAAGAAGAAACGAATATGGTGAATTTAATCATTTGTTTGACGACTTTAAAAAAGACGATGCTAAGTTCTTTTTATATTACCGCATGACTCCAAAGAAGTTCTACGAATTGCTCGAGTTACTGAAATTCCCAGTGAAACACAGTAACTTCCGTGAGGTCATTGGTCCTGAGGAGCGGCTGGCCTTGACACTGAAGTAAGTAAATTTATAAATGTCATGAACCACGTTTTAACGTAAACAAAGCAGATGTTTTCCAATCCCCATGCTTTTCTTATGACGGATGTTTTACGTTATTTCTCGGTAGCTGATGACTTTTAAGACAACTGCTAACTTTTCCCGAGTCCCTGGGATCAATACCTTTAATTTGAGCCCTTTCCTATCATCGTGTGATTTGTCAAACGGCCAAAACTTTGATTTCATAATTTCGCTTACAGAATAATATTTGTAAATAACTTACCTGACATGGTATCAAACTTTTCTGAGATTTCCTGCCAAACATTATCTTTGTTCCTGTTGTCGTGATAACTATTATCACTAGTATTATACAGGAAGGGATACTCCCTAATAGCCTCTATCAACATTTCGTCCGTACTCATTGCTCACAGAACAAAGGCGCACTACAACAAAACACTGGCGATGTGACTTCACTGATAGTTGAATGTCGACTGGAAGAATGATAAAAAAACGGACCGGCTATCCGGCAAGAATGCCCCAAACAGGAATGGTGGCCGACGGTGACTGACGGACACGGTTGTGGCCGGTGACGGACGGGTATAGTGGGTTGCCGTACGTTTAAAACAATGCAAAGCAATGTTGCCGGTACGCAACGATGACGGTCGGTGCCGGACGGCGCCTGACGGTGACGGCATAGTGGGTTCCCTGCTTTAGTCCGGGCGCAAATGTCATGAATAAGGCACTCCGTGGTCATTTTTGAGTAACAGCCGTGGAAGATGTCTCAATTTCTTCGTTAGGTCTTAGCATAATAAGGATCGTGATGATGATAAGTCGAAATCACAGGCAAACACCTCGGAAACAAGATGGCCGCCAAAATTTTCAGGGTTTTGCTATATCGCTTGTATTTCAATAACCGTTCAAGATATTGAACCGTTTTTTTAGACGAAAATATTTAAAAAATCTTCCTCTAGAATTTTTCTACAAAATAAGAGAGTTTGAAGTAATATTCACCATTGAAAAAGTTGGTGGAATTGGATAAATCTTTCGGATATTGTTGTATGATGATTTTGGAGCTTCCAGATGGCTGAATTGATCCGATATCCACGACATTATTAGAATCAGACGATTTCTTGAAAATCGATATATTTTTGCCGCCATCTTGTTTTTTTTTCATGATGACAAACATTTTTGAGATTGCCATCATGGATATTCTCTTTCTACACATCATTACAAAGAGATTGATACCATTCCCAAGTCTGTACCTTCAAGGAGTCATGAGTTACACGGTTTTCTAATTGTTGGGATTGGCATTTGGTGGAAAAAGCGTGTTTTCCGCTGCAAACAGTAGGTACTTTTACTCTTTTTCCGATGACGCTCCAGCCGTAAAATATGGACTTACAGCCTCCAACCAGATGTCATTTTGAAGCTTTGGAAATATTCTACAACACTGTGCCAGTAATACTAGTTTTTGTTTACTGCGAATACATATACAGAGTGGAAAGTAAAATATTGTCCCCAAAAAATGTATGTTTCAAGTTTTTGAAGTTGAATAAATAATGGAAAGAGTTGTCGAAATGAGATGATTCTCTCAAACATCATTGTTTGGTTGATTCTAAACACGTTGGTGGTAAAACCAATCCGATATATATCTCACAATAACTGAATAACAAGCGATACAAAATATTCTATTCTATTCTAAAAATTTCTGTCAATAATTACCGCCATCTTGTATTTTTCAATGATGTCGAATATTTTCGTTGTTTCCATCATCAATATTCTTATTCGTCTTGCTGTAACGAAGAGATTGAGACCATTTGCAAGTCTCTATCTTAAAGTAGTCATGAAAAAAAGGATTTTATAGTTCTAGCTTGTTACCTCATGGGTATGGAAAAACGCAACAGAAATAATGCAGGGTTTTCTTTGAAGGGAGCTGGAGAACTCATTTTTTGACGTGCTGCGCGTAAAGATATATCGTTCCAAAGTTGAAAAAACGCTATAAATTTCATAGATTTAAAATTTCTCTGTATCTCTTGCACAAAAAAAGTTTTAATGGAATGAAATTTGAAGAAATTTTGAAAAATGTTTTTTTTTGGGCTTTTGAAGGTTATAACTAAAAAAATATGCGTTCTAGAGGAAAATTTTATAAAACGAAAATTGTAGAGGAAGATTTTAAAAATACTTTCGTTCAACAAAATGGTTGAATATCTCGAGAGGTTATTGAAATACAAGCGATATAGCAAAACCCTGAAAACTTTGGCGGCCATCTTGTTTCCGAGGTGTTTGCCTGTAATTTCGACTTATCATCATCACGATCCTTATTATGCTAAGACCTAACGAAGAAATTGAGACATCTTCCACGGCTGTTACTCAAAAATGACCACGGAATGACATTTGCGCCCGGACTATCTTGCCAAATGAAATGTTGAAGAGTCATCCGTAATTCTCAGAAGAGGATCCAAATTTGTATCCAGCAAGAAAGACGTAATCTCAAATAAATTATTGTCCGAACCTAAGTATGATAAATATTTGACTGAGTCATTGTCGATATTGTAGAACCGTTTCATAATTGAATAAAAACACAAATATATTGTCAAATTCTACAGTTTTATTTAGTACACGACCATGGTTTCGTGACCACACCGGTCACATTTTCAGTCAACTTGAAAATGTGACCGGTGTGGTCACGAAACCACCCGAAATCACGAAACCAGGTCGTGTACTAAACAAAACTGTAGAATTTGACAATATATTTGTATTTTTGTTCAACTAAATATGATATGTAATTTCAAAAACTGCATTAAAGCCCTATCATTTAATACTTGTTTCTATTATTTTCATTGTGTCCCAGTAAATCCTCTACAATAATCTGTAAAATAGTAATCTAATATCATCAAAAACTTGTTCAAATTGATTCATTAACTAACAGCTCGTAATGGAAAATAATAGCCTATTGAAGAATTTATTCTCTATTATGCGTTTTCAGCACATCATACTATATTGTACTCTCATGTAGTTACAGAATAATTAATTTCGTCCAACACATTCATCCCCAGTAAATGGTTCAATTTATTTTATTTCATTTATTGACCGAGCGAAGTGAGGTCTAAAGGTGCGAACAGACTTTCACTCTGCTCTGCAACCGAACGTCACTCGAGCAGAGCGATTGATGATCGACCGGGGAGCAAGAGTGGAACGCGAGAAGAGCTAACATCTCCCGTAACGTTCATGATCGGTGCCAGTGCAGAGCGGGGGCGGAGCGATGGCGAAACGAGGGCGGAGCGTGCGCGGAGCGGGTTGGAGGCGAGTATATCTGTACGCAGCTTAAGATTCAAGTCGACGGTTTTGCATTTCTCTTTATGATTATATGTTTATATTAATTAATGTTCCGCATTTACAGCGAAACGCAGCAATAGATTTTCATGAAATTTGACAGGTATGTTCCTTCTGAATTTCGCGTCGACGTATAAACACGGTTTTTTGAAATTTTGCATTTTAAGGATAATACAAAAGGAAAAGGAGTCTCCTTTGAACGCCAATACGTCGTATTACAGTAAAAATCAGACTTTAGAATTGTTCATCATAAATCAGCTGTCGAGTGGATTATAAATTGCATGCAATGACGCATGCGATTTATATCTCAATGTAATTTGGCAAAAAATCAGCTGTTGTGTGGACTATCAATTGCAAGCGATGAGGCATGCAATTAATAACTCAAAGTAGCATATTATTTTCTCCCGACTTTTCTCTGCTTTCAACTCGGTAAGCTTTTGATGATAGCATAGTTGTTTACAACAAATTATTGTCGATACAACAACCCAAACAGCCATTACGTAGTTATTTACACACCGATATGCCGTCAAGCACTGCCGTTAATGATTTGGAGATTATTCAAAATAAGTTATTTAGGTATCCTTATTCTAAAAAGTATAAGGCCGGTTACAGAGCTTGACCGACCGTCAGTGCGTATGCACCATCCTGACCATACATCAGTTTTTCTGACTCACAAAATGTACGCCTTTATAGATTGTTTAATTGCAGCTTATTATCTACGTAAACGGAAGATTAAAAGACGTAGATATCAAGTTCACCCGATGGTCGCCCAAAGAGCATTTCCAAGGGAATTTAGTACCATTATATATCATTGCTTGGGGTAAAGATACATTTTTTAACTACCTCAGAATGTCCATCAGAGATTCTGATGAGTTATTTCGAGCTTGTATCACCATTGGGAATACTTGCAGTCACTTTAAGCTACGGATCAAATAAATGTAGATAATATTAATAATATATGATTTTTCCAATAAAAACATTAGAAATGATTAAAGAAATGTATAGAAAAACTCTGAATTCAAATATGACACTATTAATTGAATTCATTCATTATGCTATTCAATCCAATATCAGCTGATTGTCGGGCAGAGGTGTCAGCACATTGGTTATGTTGCGATCGGGCTACTGATCAGTACAGCTCTGAAAGATTCTATTTGTTTCAATAACGCGTCAGTCGACCGATGGAACGGATGCGCACGAGCTCGACCGATGATCTTCGTACGCAGTGTAAAACGCATGGTCCTGACCGTGCGCATGCGTGCCGTCAGTCCTGCTCTGTACGGATACATGGAAAATATATGGAAAAGACAAGCGCGACTGACGTACGCACTGACGGTCGGTCGGTCTCTGTAACCGGCCTAATACATTTTGTTCAATAGCTTTTTCCACTGAAACTTCGAGGTCAACATTTAAAGTGCAAAAATTAAAAATCAGAAGATTCATTAGAGCATTAGTGTTATTATATGAAATTCTAAATAATAATATATTCATGCCAGATTTCATCAATTTGTAAAATTTTCATGTTCCATGCAATATACCAAGACTTAATATGCTATTTCAAATGTCGTTTGTCAGAGCCGCTCACCATTTCAATTCCTACCTAAATAGAACAGTAGACTAAACCCATTCTTTGACCCACCATTCTATGACCGCTACCAATATATTCAAAAAATCTTGTGAAAAATTATGCTGCTTAATTAATGATTGAATTCTTATTTTTGAGCTCTACTAACTCTTTATTTTTTCAGTTATTTCTTCTTTCTTTGTATATACATATTTTCATACCCCTTTTTTATACCCCTTCACCAACTTTCATGAATCTAACTCAAACATCGTTCTCTTCTAATCTTATTAGTTATACTGAATCGTTGTGAATATTTGATGAAGTGCTATATTATTTCCTTTTGTTTTCCTTTTTAATTGTAAAGTAATATATAACTTCACACCGACACGTCAGGACATGACATAATTCACTCTGATGGACAGTATTAGAGGAGGCTGTGGTTTTTAACTGCGCGAGGTATACTGTTCACAGAACTACTAGTTTTAATTTTTACAAAGAAGCACTGATCGGGAGAGAAAAACTAAGGATACTCTTTGTACTTTTTTCCTCCTAGATTTAGATAACATTTTAAAAGTCCGAAATAGGGTTATTAATTCCCCCCTCATTATTATTCTTTTCTCCCAAGTACATTTCTGCATTAATGATCACAATAAATGTGATCAATAATAATCATTATTGAGGTGATGAAAAGATGATAACTTGTAATGGAATTAACTCTATTTCTATCCAATCATATCAACTTCGTTTTATGAATTACTAGCCGGCAGGCTCGCTTCGCTCGCCTATCCGTCTAGCCAGGGAGCTCCGCCCTCTGGACCCCCAGCTGGATCATTCACAAATAGGATAAACAGGCTCGCTTCACTCGCCTGAATTTTTTCATTTGAGCTTTCCTCCTTTTCCGTCAAAAAGTCAAAAGAGACTTTCAGGCTTGATTCAATCACCAGTTTGAGAATGGCCGTAGTCGAGTGGATCAGATGCTGGCTTTATGATTCAGAGGCCCGGGTTCAAATCCCGGCCCGGGCAAGATATCTATCTCGGGCCACTCCCGTATTTCGGATGGACACGTTAAGTCGTTGGCCCCGGCTGCCTAAAAAGCAGTCGTTAGGTCATGTCAGAGGCCCTGAAATTGATCAGCTGCGACCTGAAAACTCTGACACCAGACCTGAGCCAGCCAGGTCACTCGATATTATTATTATTATTAATAATCACCAGTTTTCTTTGAATTATGTAGTGCAGGGTTGCAAAAATCGTTATTTTTATACTATTTAACAAGCAATTTCTGTTCATAAGTTTATAGTTATGTATGTATGTCACCGGATCTCGAAAACGGCTCTAACGATTCTCACGAAATTGGGACATAGTAGGTTTATAATATTAAAATTCGATTGCACTAGGACTCATCCCTGGGAAAACTCGCTAAAGGACATTAAAAGGATAATGATTATTCATCCTTGGAAAAACAGCTGTTGAACTATCGAAATCATCCAATCAGGTACTTAGTGCCGGTTGCACAAAAGCCAGTTAAATTTTAATCCTGATTAATTCCAGGAGAACCAATCAGAGAAGCCGTATTTTAAAATAGTCTTCTCCGATATGGTTCACGTGAAATTAATCAGGATTAAAATTCAACCGGCTTTTGTGCAACCGGGCCTTTGAGAGAGAGACTTTAGCATTCCACTGGGAAGTTAATCTCAATCCACTGTGATTAGATAGAACCTTTCTGTTTGAACTATAAATATATTATAGTTTCCTCTGTCGTAATATTTTTTTTATGCTTTTGTACTCCAGAGCGAAGATTGGTCCTCCGATATTCAGTTATTTCTCAATTACAGACTTGGTAAGGATATTATGAGAATTATTGTATTTCAGTCTAAAAGTTCTTTGAAATATGAAACAGGAATGATATGAGCAACCTAAACGTCCATATCTAACCCTCTCAAGTATTGCTTGAGAAATGTAGAAAAATGCATTGAAAAACCTGAGTAAAGAAACCCTCTAAAAAACGCTGGGGAACGTTTGGGAAACGTTGTAAAAGCGCCTTTATTGGGCTTTTTATATAATTATGGCATAATTCTGGAACCATATTTCTTGACCCTTGCTGAACTTCTGCACCAAATCTGAACATAATCTGACAATTAGTTCTTGAGAATGCGTAGAAAGCGCAGGAAAACGCTCAGAAATCGCGGAACTTGCGGTTTATTCCAAGACACTCCCAATACAACACTTTTATACATCAGCTAGCCTGTGTACCAAATTTGAACATTTTATCTCAATTCGTTCTTGCAAGATGTGAGAGAACACAGAAAAAACGCTAGGTAAAGCTGGGAAAACGCAGTAAAAACGCCTATCTTGAGCGTTTCTTTGGCGTTATTCTGAGTCCTATAAGAATAGATTTCTAGACCCTTGCTGAACTTTTGTGCGAAATTTGAACATGATCTGTCAATATTAGTTCTTTAGAAGGCCTAGAAAAAGCAGGGAAAACGCTCAAAAACCGCCGATCTTGGGTGGAACTTGACTTACAATACAAAATTGTTATACCTAAGCTGAGCCTGTGAACCAAGTTTGAACATTTTTTGCCAATTAGTTCTTGAAAAAGCTGAGAAAACGCAGAAAACGCTGGAACGCAGATTTTGAGGGTATCTTTGAAAATTTGTTCACATCCGTTCTTAGTGCAACCCTCGATGGCCAACTGAACAAACCTACCAAATTTGAACGTATTTGGTCCAGTAGACTCTTAGTTCAGTTGATTATGAATGAGTGAATGAATCAGTGCCATTTCGCTTTTTATATATATATATTGTTTTTCAATGAGGAGGTAAATCAATGTATTCCCATTTGTTCTGAAATTTAATCTTCAATTTGAGCCAGGTTATTTGTCCAGTTAAACTCTGCATTAATGAACAATAAAAAAGAGCGAAAACTCACCAGATTTATTCCAATCTTGACTACTTGCCCTTCGAAGCCTTTATTAGGTGTTCTGGTCAGGTTCAGGGTGGGACAAAATCGGGGAATAGACAGGTTATTTGCTTACGGGCTGCCTTCTCGTTGATTCTGTGTTCAACTTGCAGGTCATACACTGTGTTTCGAACAAAGCTCAAACTGGATTCTTTATAAATTCAAATCCGATTCAAATTAATTCAATTCAATACTATTTACGCTGTTATATTCATAATTCACACACACGACACTCAAACAATTATTTACAAGAAATTTCCGATCGAAATTACATGACAAACACAATTTTGGTTTTGCAACAAGACAACGGGCTGACGAGACAAGACTGAAGCCTTACAAAAAAAATCTACAATGCCAAGCGGCAGGACGGTCTGCGCCGGCGCAAACACAAGCCTGCTATTGGCAGAACTATAGTCTGGCATTCTGGCGCTAAAATTCGAATTCTCTGGCCAGACCATACCCCCGCCTCTGAAAAACTATTTTTCAGCCAAGTTACAAAACTGAAAAAACCAAGGAAGGGAAAAATCCAGACATGACAAAAAGAACAAAACACCAACACCAAAAAACAACACAAAAGAAAAAATGCAACAATCACAACAACTATTGAGTTGGGAGTGGATATAATTTTGTTACTGGTCTTTTATAAATACCAGTTTTTAGGCGAACACTCGCCACTCGAACCTCGCCGTCACTTCCCGGAAACACTTGTTCAATGACACCCAGTGGCCACTGCAATGGAGGTGTGTTTGGTTGGTCTACTACCACAACCGTTCCCACACTGATAGAAGTGGGTGATTTCAACCATTTTTTACGACTTTGAAGTTCGTGCAGGTACTCTCTTCTCCATCGGTTCCAGAACGATTGAATAAGTTGACTGATCAATTCATACCTGGTGAGACGATTCACAGGGACACTGTCCACGTCCCGCATGGGAAACGATTTCAACGGTGTTAGAGTCAAAAAGTGCGCTGGTGTTAAAGCCAGCGGTTCACGCGGATCCTCACTCAGTACACACAGCGGGAGGGAATTCAGGACACCTTCAATCTGCACCAATACAGTGTTCAGTTCCTCATAGGTGAGAAGTTGATTGCCAATTACTCGGAACAGATGCAACTTTACAGATTTGACATTTGCCTCCCACAGACCTCCAAAATGCGGCGAACCATGGGGAATGAATTTCCAATCAATTTTGTGTTCGGCGAGTTGACTAGTCAATGTGGTTTGAAACTCGGACGAGTTCAAAAGTTGAGATATTTTCCGCAACTGTTCCTTGGCACCTACAAAATTAGTACCACAATCGGAATACATCACACGACAGGGTCCACGACGTGACAAAAAACGACGAAACGCAGCTAAAAACATGGGCGTTGATAGATCCGATACCAACTCAATATGTACCGCCTTTGTTGCCATACACACAAACAGACAAATGTAGGCTTTCAAAACACAAGGATTACGACGTCTCGTCATAGTTATACGCAGAGGACCAGCGTAATCCACACCACAATTTTCAAATGGTTTGCATTTTGACACTCGACAAGCAGGCAGGTCACCCATTTTCGGAATAATTGCATTATTACTAGGTCGAACACGAAAACAACGATTACACTTAAAGACACAAATACGAATAATAGAGCGAGCAGACAGTATCCAGAATTTCTGTCTGATCAAGGACAACAATAACGAAGGTCCAGCATGACAATTCTTCTTGTGATGATAATCAATTAACATCGATACGAAAGCGGATTTTGGTAAGATCATCTGATGACAAGTCTCAAATTCAAGTCCAGCATGAGACAAACGACCGCCGACGCGAATCACACCTTTATCAATGAATGGAGACAGGCGACGTAGGCGCATAGAACAATCTTCTCCCTTCTCTAATTGCACAAATTCAGATGAAAAATGTATCTTCTGTACCATTTTACATAGATACCTCTCAGCAACATCGAAATCTGATTCTTCTGATTGGGGTAAGATTCGTAAGAATTTGAGAACAAGAATTACAATTCTCAAAAGACGACCATAATCCGAACAACGACCAATCAATGAATATATTGCATTGCTGTTACAATCAGGAGATTTTGTGACTGTCAACACTGACGGTTTTTTCGCCTCCGGTGGATCCACGATCTCTTCCATTTGAGTTCGGACGGGCCAATCGCATTCGTCCTCTGCTATCCATGATGGACCTGAGAGCCACAACGGAAAGTTCACAAGCTCAACTGGTGATAAACCTCTAGACAAACAGTCAGCGGGATTTTCAATTCCGGCAACATGCATCCACTCTTGTATACAAGAATCCTGTATTTTTGCGACGCGATTACCAACAAAAGTTTGCCATTTCGCGGATGGAGCATTAATCCAACACAAGGTGACTGTAGAATCAGAGAGTGCGACAATACGAGACACATGACAACGTTCACTAATAATAGTGACTACTGAATTCATGAGTTCTGCCAACAAGAGTGCCGCACACAACTCCAAACGAGGTATTGAAACAACTTTAGATGGTGCTACCTTGGACTTTGAACACAATAATACAACTCTTGGCTCCTCGCTCTCCTTCTGCGACTTCACATAGATAACTGCACCATAACCAGACAATGATGCGTCACAAAAACCAATCAAACTGATGTGAGAATCCTGAAACAAACCAACGTGACGTGGAACAGCAAATTTCAACAATAGAGGCAACTCTTTTTGACAATTCTCCCAAAGAGTGCATATAGACTCAGGCGGCTTCTCGTCCCAATCCACTCCTAATTTCCACAGTTTCTGGACAAGACACTTTAGAAATAATGTAAAAGGTGACAAGAGACCAAGTGGATCATAGATACGAGCCATCACTGACAGAATAGAACGCTTAGTAGCGACGACCTCACCACTCTTGACTGAAAACTGAAACAGATCAGTACTAGGTTGCCAATTCAATCCCAAGATAGCCAAGGAGTTGTCTGCTTCGAAATCCTTGTACGAAAACGATTTCTCTTCCTCCGAGAATTTCTCCAACATTGATGGTGAATTTGAAGTCCACTTTGTGAGCGAGAAACCTCCTCCCTCAAACAGCTGCTTGGAGTGACGATACAGCTCCGCGGCCTCTGACTCTGTGGCGACAGATGTGACTAAGTCGTCCATGAACATGTCTCTTGGTATTCTCGCCTTGGCTGCCGGAAAACGATTTCCATCCTCCTCTACAAGCTGGTGGACGGTGCGAAGCGCCAAATATGGAGAGCTTGAAACACCAAAAACAACACAATTTAGCTGATAAATTTCGATTGGATCCTCCGGCGAAAATCTCCACAATACACGCTGATAACGACGGCAGGAATCCTCCACTAATATCTGTCGATACATTTGTTTAATGTCGGCAGTTAGTGCGATTGGGAACAAACGAAAATTAACTAACAAAACAAAAATGTCAGTCTGCAATTTGGGACCAGCACGAAGAACCTGGTTCAATGACAAACCAGATGATGTTCTGGAACCAGCATCAAATACAATTCGGATGGGCGTGGTAGTGCTGCTTGCTTTCACGATGGCGTGATGCGGTATGTAGTAACCACCTCGGTCTGTCTGATCTGCTACAAACGACATGTGACCCTGACGTAGGTAATCGATCAATATTTCATGATATGAAATACGAGTATTGCTGTCAAGCACTAGTCGTCTCTCCAAAGTCAGCAGTCTGCGTGCGGCGACAGCATACGAATCTCCCAAGCTGCTGGGCGGCTCCGCAAATGACAAGGCAACAACAAAACGACCAGAATTCACACGATGTACAGACTTCCGAAAATTTACCTCACACTCCAACTCTTCCGGTTTCAGTTGACAGCTTGGTGCAGGGCACGATTCCAACTCCCAAAAACGTTCCACAAAACTATCCAACGATGGACTACTAACGAATGGACCACAGATGGCTGTAAAACAATTCGACACATTCGTTGTTGAAGTGATAATCGGCGCTCTCCCCATCAGAATGTGACCAAAGACACTATTAACAGTCATCAATTCGTGCGATTCACCTGTACTAGGACTCCCACGTAGCAAGTGAGGAACTAACTCCGCACCAATGATGCCATCTATTCTACTAGGAAGGTGGAATTTGTCGTCAGCCAGTGTGAGATTTTCAAGATGATGCAGTTTGGATCTGTCGATTTCACAAGAAGGCAACTTGTCAATAGTTATAGTTCTGGGGTAACCAAACACCTTTTTAAAAAGAAAACTTTATTGTCAAACACATAATTATAAAATATACATCGGAAAAGAGAGAAGTGCTCTCGGTGAAGTTTGGCAGTAGACTGACTAAAAGTACTATGATCGAGCATTACAATGGAATACAGCGTCAGCAATAATATTAGGTGTTACCAGATGTAACTCCTCCCCCCTAAGAGTGAAGCTGCCCTCAGCTTCAAAGAAATAAAAAACATATATTATATTTAAGTATTATAAACTAAGTACATGGTAGTCTGGGGCATATTTGTTCTGGTTCACGCTGTACAGTATCATTTTCAACTTCAGATTTACAACACATTAGGTTACAAAGTTTGTGCCAGATAAACAGCCGTTTGAGAAATATTATAACAATCAATAAAATTACAGTAAAAATAAGCAAAAGAATAATACATAGGTTTCGATTATCGGTCAGAGGTAACTCATCTAGAACATCAAGTTTTTGAAAATTTATATTAGCAGTATGTACTTGATCAAAGTTGAAGTTGGATAGTCGTTTTTTTACTACAAATTCAGTTGGAAGTAGAATTTCGTTTTCCCAAAATATATTTGGTTTGTAGTAACCAATCAGTGTTTCTGAGCTATTAATTTTCAACAATTGCGTTTTCTTATTGAGAAAAAGAGTAATATTCTTGTTCACATCAGTATTCAGAACCATACATGTACTAAAATTAAAAAATATAAAACTATCAACTATTTCTACATATTTTATGAAAGAATCTCCGTCTTTCAAAACTACCTTACAACATCCGTCTAGATTCCTATCATTTAATAATTGCTCAATACATATATCATTAAGTTCGCTTACTGTACTACAATAATAATCATCATAAATGAGTTCACAATTTCCAGAAAATAATTTGTCATTTCGAAGAACAAAAGAAGGATGTGCAATAGTTGTTAAAATTTCGTTACCGACAATGACAGGATAAGACAATAGAAAAAACGTTTCATAAACAGTTGACAATAGCGGTACGTCCACAAAATATGAAATATGGTCTTTAAATATTCCACAATGTACTTTGCTTAGTTTCCATAACACACTAATTTTATTTGAATTAAAGCTGACATTTGAGTTTTTTTGTAGGAGAAAAAGATCATCATGAGAAATAATAGAAGAATGGAGTATTTTCAATTTACAAAGTTCGAGACTTGTTACAATGTCAGATATTTTATTATTCAGAAGCAGGAGCGAGTCAAATAACAAAGAGGATTGCTGATTCATTTCCATCATGTTAACATTATTAGGACGAGACAGAGCGTCCGCTACGTAATTGGTCTTCCCATTTATGTAAATAATATCAAAATCAAATTCCTCTAATAATAGTTTCCATCTAATGAGTTTCGAGTTCGGTTCTTTGATGCTATGAAGCCACTGGAGAGGCTTGTGATCAGTTTGAATGAGAAACTTCCGTCCGTATAAATAAGGTCTGAAATATTTACAGCACCAGACAATAGCCAATAACTCTTTTTCTATGGTGGAGAGATTGATCTCATGTTTATTCAAAGTTCGCGAAGCATACGCTACTGGTAGATCTTTTCCTTCAAAAACTTGGGATAATACCCCTCCTATAGCATAATTGCTCGCTTCAGTCGTGACAATGAACTGTTTAGAGAAATCAGGGAGTTGTAATATTGGACTGTTCTGTAACATTGTTTTCAATTTCTCAAATGCATTTACATATTCTGTATTATTAATATCGATCTTTACATCCTTTTTCAATGCCTGAGTCAGAGGTTTTGCGATTTTTGCATAGTTCTGTATCATTTTCCTATAGTAGCCTGTTAACCCTAAGAATTGTTTGATTTGTTTTTCGGTTTTAGGTATTTTAAAATCCTTTATGGCCTGCAATTTGGCTGGGTTGGGTTGAATACCGCGTTCTGAAACAATGTGGCCAAGGTATGACAATTCTCTTTTGAAAAATTCGGTTTTGTCAAGCTGTATTTTGAGATTGTGATTTTGTAGTTTCTTGAAAACAGATTTTAAATGTTTCAAATGTTCTTCCAAATTGTCAGAGAATACTATTATATCATCCATATATACTAATACATTCGGCATTTTAGCAAACAATATATTCATATTTCTTTGAAAGAATGGGGGTGCATTTTTCAGCCCGAAAGGGAGCCTAAGAAACTCGTAGTGACCATCTTCCGTTGAAAAAGCAGTTTTAGGAACAGATTCTGGGTCCATTTCGATTTGATGGAAACCTGAGTACAAATCTATTGTGGAGAAATAAGTGGCTCTCCCAATTTTACCGAAAAGATCTTCAATGTTTGGTAAAGGATATTTATCAGCTATCGTCTTGTCATTAAGTTTCCTGTAGTCTATCACCATTCTTATTTTCTTTTTTCCTGAAGCATCTAGTTTTTTTGGAACAACCCATATTGGGGAATTGTATGGAGAGTTGGAGGGTTGAATGATTTTATTTTGCAGCAGTTTATCAATTTCGATTTGTACGTCTTTCTTGAATATTTGGGGTACCTATAGTTTCGTGTGTACACAGGATTGTCATCTACAGTATTGATCTTATGTTTTAATAAGTTTGTTGAACCAAGAGGAATATTATCAAGCTTTATTATCGCAGGGAATTTGATAATTAAATCGTATATCTCCCTTTTTTCTTCGTCATTCATGTGGTTAGTTCGTAAAGTTTCATGGATCAATTTCTTTATCAATGCAAAATTTTCAGGACGTGTGGTCATTGAGTCATTATGCGAGTCAAGAATCGTTTCTACTTCCTCAATTTCCATGGGTTCAGGACTGATGGTCATGAGTTCATGAGAGAAAGCTATACAAGTACATTCACCATTAACAATATCAACTATACCTTCTTCAATACAATAGTTAGAATTATTTATAAGTTTACTTAATCCCTGTCCTACAGTGGGAATAGACCTAACTGGGATAGTTATTACATTAAATCCAGGTTTCAATTCAATTTGTTTTCTACTAGAATGAATTACAGATAATAACGGTTTTGATACGTTGCCATAATCTAACGTATTAGTCTCATAATTTACATGGGCCTTGAGTTGTTGCATTGTTTCATTACCTAAAAGAATATCGTACCTGTCGGAAAAATCATATATATACATCTTAATTCTAGAAAGATTCGGAAATAATGTGGATGGACCAAAAAATATATACTCATGTCCACCACTTGTACCAGCCGGGGTTTTTACAACAAATTTTTCCTTATATCTAGTTACAGTTGGCGGTACAATTGCAGGATGTACATAATTCATCATCGATCCAGTGTCAACAAGCCATTTTCTGTTTACATCATCGACAAAATAGGGTAGCGATTTATCAATAATATTCAATTCAAGCTCTATGGGGGGGTTTCCGCCGGATTGGGGCCACACCCTAAAAAATGATCTGCCATTTCATTCACAGCTGATGTTAGATTGTTGAGTTGCGATTGCAACAATTGAATACGAGTCGATGCATTTACTTGATTGATATCATCATTTGATTCATCGAGATAGTGAAGATCCTGGAAAGGATTGTTTCTTGCCGAATTGTCAGCATTTCTATTAGTAGAAGCAGTACGCATGGAGACAGTATTCTGCGAGTCCCAGTTGTGAGACTGTTGAATGTTTCGTGCTCCGTTTGAAAAGTTACGAGGATTGTTATTGAAAGATTTCGGTTGGAAATTTTGAAATTGCGACTGCTGAAAAGTAGAGGTAGAGGGAACTACACTTTGTTGGAAATTAGAATGTTGAGGCTGTTGAAAATGGATTTGATGAGGTTGTTGGAACCGATTCTGAGTAGTGAAGGGTTGCTGGAACCAATTCTGATTGAAGTGTTGCTGGCGGAAATTCCGAGGAGAGAATTGTCGGAATTGATTGAACACTGGTTGTGGTTGAAAGAAATTCCGCGGTTGGAACTGAGAATTGATTTGCTTTTCACTCACTGCACTTTTGTCACTTACGGGCTCTGCACATTTTAATTGCTTCAAAACAATGCTACAATCACTGCGCAGGGTATCGCGGGCGTCGTCCAAGTTCTTGAGTTTGTATACCTGAAGATGAGCTCCGAGTGTTGGATGAACACCGTGAATGAGCGTGCGGACAAGAGTTGTATCGAGTTGTTCGAGAAGATTTTTCAGGAGATCCCCGGTTACACCATCAAGTTTATAGCGGGTCACCACTGAGTCTTTGTAGGAAGTCGAGGGGGTGTTCGTATTGGAATGATTTCATTACAGCAATTTCGGCTATTAGGTCAGGGACCGTGCGTTTATCAAGGAAGCTTTTCGTTAAAAGTTCAATAAGTTCAGCTAAGTTGGAACACTCGCAATTTTGTACAACATTATCTGCAGCACCTTCCAAACTGTGGAGGGCGGCAGTAAATAACAGCCAATGATTTTCTTCGCGTTGTGATTGTTCAATTTTATCGTTACAATACAGATTGAAAATGTCTTGGAAAGATTTGATAAATTTTGGAATTTTATTGGAAGTTCCATCGAATTTTGGAATATAGTCCAGCAAATATTTCGGGATAGATTTGGTTGACATGATCACAGGGTCTAATTTTGACGGTCGAATGAGTGTAGAAGATGAAGTGAAGAAAATGTTCGCATCTGTACTTACAGTTGATGGTAGTTTTACTTCCGTCTCAAATTTGTGGAAGGAGTCTTCGTTGTCTGCCAGGTTGAACTTCGAAGGTCGCAGGTGTGGTACGCAGAGAACTTGTCTTGAAGGGTTCACCTCACTCACTGGTTTTCCGGATTTTTCACGAAGTCGAAATTAAAGATCGCGAATCGAAAAAAACTTGTTGTTAAATGAACAACCTCGAAAAAACGTAAGGAAGGTAGTTCGGGCGCCAGTTATAGTTCTGGGGTAACCAAACACCTTTTTAAAAAGAAAACTTTATTTTCAAACACATAATTATAAAATATACATCGAAAAAGAGAGAAGTGCTCTCGGTGAAGTTTGGCAGTAGACTGACTAAAAGTACTATGATCGAGCATTACAATGGAATACAGCGTCAGCAATAATATTAGGTGTTACCAGATGTAACTAATGACTTTATCTACCACTGTGGCATCCATCGAAAACTTGACGGTAGGATCCAACTTCAACTGAATCGACACACAAGTACGACCTCGAACTTCACTAGTACCACCACCGAATCCACGAACAACGGTTTTCATGGGCTGGAATGGTAGTCTCAAACGCCGACACATTTTGGCTGTAACAAAATGACACTGACTCCCGGTGTCAACCAAGAAACGAACATCACAAAGCAAATTCATCTCAATGAACTTGACATAATCGGTAGCCTTGTCACGGACGGCCGATTCAAAATTTCTACGAGAACTTGGATCCAGCAATCTCAAGCCATGATAGAGGAATATCGAGTCTGACAAATCAATGAGTCGCAATCTCTTCAATGCATTGATTGAACTGCAAAACCCATCCAAAATCGCAATACAACCTGCCTTTGATTCTGATTTTATTGGACGAAATTCAAAAATTTGTTTGAAATAGGCATCGACTTGCGCCCGTGGATCGTTATAGCGGGTCAATAATGCCTGCCAAATTATTTGATAATTGTTAGCCAATGGTGGCAAATGACGACAAATATTTGCTGCTTGTCCAGTAAGTCTACTTACAAGATATTGGACCTTCTGCTGATCGTTCAAATTCTTGTTGTCATGTACCAATGCCTTAAATAGTTCATAAAACACCGACCATTGAGTCTGGATTGAAATTTCGGAAGGTCGATTTTAGGCAGTACCGACTCGGACACGATCGGCTGTGAACTAGCTTCTGTAGCTGCCGAAGATTGAGCAATAGCAACAGTCGCCTCTTTCTGTTTGAGAGTGTTAGCCGCTACTTCAATATACTGAAACAGATCTAGGTGTGAGTCGTTGAATGCTACAACATGATCTTTATTCAACTCAAGTTCCAACTCATTAACCACTAATTCTGTCTTTTCATAATCCGAAATGGTCTGAGACACCCGAGGATACAAGATTGAAAATTGCTCAGCAACTTTTGGATCAGAGACATTTTTAGACAGGTCATAAATTCTTTGCAATCTGGCATACAATTGTTCCAGTTTAGCGCGATGCACCCTGATTTGTTTCTGTAATTTTTCCTCCATCTTGAACTCATACACAAAACAATTCAGCCCCGACAATACAAACAACAGACAATAAAACAAGAATGAGTTCAAAAACTAGATGAAAGGAAGAATCACGACTAGTAAGTTATCAAAGTTAAACTTTGATTATCAATTCACAAGATAAGTTATAGCTGAGAACAAAACTATATGATTAGATAATGTTCTTCCAACAACTCACAAACAAACGATAACTTGTTGAATTGAACAAGAAAAATCATGCTGGTGATTAACCTTCACTAACATGTATAAAAAAATGGACAATACAAATTCCAACAAACAAACAAACTCCTGAAAAAGAGCACAATGCGCCTAGTTTCAGGAAACTACAATTTTAACTGAAATAAATTTAATTTCAGACAAATACAAATTGACAAGAAACCTTGCTCTTAGAACAAGGCTACAACAAACTTAAGTTGAGCATGGATCAGACCATTCTCAACATGCCAACATTGGACAAATACGAAACTGCTTAAATCCAATGTGTGTGAATTAATCAACAAATTACAAATTTAAATTCATCCCTGCCTGGCAGGATCAAAAAATGTTCTGAACAAAGCTCAGGCTAGAGCTACCAGAGGACTGTAATTTACTATTCAAATAATCAAATACAAACAAGGGGCAAAATTTAATCTTCAATTTGAGCCAGGTTATTTGTCCAGTTAAACTCTGCATTAATGAACAATAAAAAAGAGCAAAAACTCACCAGATTTATTTCAATCTTGACTACTTGCCCTTCGAAGCCTTTATTAGGTGTTCTGGTCAGGTTCAGGGTGGGACGAAATCGGGGAATAGACAGGTTATTTGCTTACCGGCTGCCTTCTCGTTGATTCTGTGTTCAACTTGCAGGTCATACACTGTGTTTCGAACAAAGCTCAAACTGGATTCTTTATAAATTCAAATCTGATTCAAATTAATTCAATTCAATACTATTTATGCTGTTATATTCATAATTCACACACACGACACTCAAACAATTATTTACAAGAAATTTCCGATCGAAATTACATGAAAAACACAATTTTGGTCTAGCAACAAGACAACGGGCTGACGAGACAAGACTGAAGCTTTTCAAAAAAATCCACAATGCCAAGCGGCAGGACGGTCTGCGCCGGCGCAAACACAAGCCTGCTATTGGCAGAACTATAGTCTGGCATTCTGGCGCTAAAATTTGAATTCTCTGGCCAGACCACCATTCAACCAAAGCTTGCATAAAAGTTGAATAGGCTACTGACCTATTGCCGCTGCCAGCCACAGGTTTCATCCAGCTGCCGGGCGTCGAGCTGAGCCGCTGCTTCGAGCCACATCTGCCACTAGCTGGCTCACTTCCTGCAAATCATTATTCATTATTAGTTCCAACTTGATCCAATTTTTGTGACTTTAGTTTTTGTATATTCTTGTTTGTTGTTTTGGATGTTGTCCAGTCAAATGGTCGTTTTTCAGGAAACAGCCCCGAAAGAGTTTTTCTCGACGGTTCTATATGTAATTTGGGGCGCTGAATTTGAATCTAAAATTTGCTGACACGCTAGAGGGCGGCTTCACCCCCAGTGAATAGTGTATTTTAGCCCATACAGATTTAAATACACAGAAAAATGGCTAATTCCTATATTCAAAACTGTGTATCTCGGTAACCCGGAATGATAAAAAATGGTACTTGGTCTTGATTTGAAGAACAGAATCTCCTCTTTCATGTGAGGTGAATGAATTTTGTAAAAATATGATCGTGGGGTAAGATACGTTTGTTTCAAAACGTAACTTGTGAAACACTTCAGACAAAAATAAAAAAGTAGTCAAAGTTATAGAGAATTTTCTCCCTCAAGAAAGAGGAGATTCTGTTCTTCAAATCAAGACCAAGTACCATTTTTTTCATTCCGGGTTACCGAGATACACAGTTTTGAATATAGGAATTAGCCATTTTTCTGTGTATTTAAATCTGTATGGGCTAAAATACACTAAAGGAGGAATTTTTTTTTCATCAAATTTCCAGCTATAATACATGATTTTGAACCGCCTTGACGAGCTGAGAAGAATGAGCTGTAGTACGAGGAGATCTGATTATTCTGTCAAAAGTTATAAATGTTCAACGTTTTGATCCTTGACGTATCCTTATGACGCACCCCCCCCCCCACTAGTAAATACTGAATTTAAATGTTTCTAACGGGTGATTCTCATAGAAAATATCCCTCGTGAGATGATTTCAGCCGAAATATGTATTTTTTGTTAGGAAGGCCTTGAAAAGGTATTATAATGAAAAATTTGTATTTTGGCTGTAGGACATGATTTTCTATTGTTGGGTGTATTCCCCCTCTCCCACTACTAAATTCGAAAATTCCTTAGGAATCCTGTTCAGAATTAATTTTTCTTTCACGTGATGTGTGGTGTTTTATCTATACTAGAAAAATGTTCAAGTTGTATAGGGTAGAAGTGGTAGGTTTGCATAATAATTTTGAAAACCCCTTAAAAAATACCCCTTTTTTGAAAATTCGTAGTTCCGGAACCAAAAATCGTAGAATCCTGCGCGACCACTCAATTTATTGGAATTTTTATTATCTTTAATTTTGTAGAGAATGATTTTTCTCCAAAAACTCGAAGTATTCGAGATTAAATGTTAAAATTAAAAAACAGTCCAAAATTTTAGGGTTTTTTGGGGGTTTTGGGGGTGAAGCCGCCCTCTGGCGTGTCAGCAAATTTCAGATTCGAATTCAGCGCCCAAAAATACATATAGAACCATCAAGAAAAATTCTTTCGGGGCTGTTTCCTGAAAAACTACCATTTGACTGGACTAATGGCTAACATATTGTCTAGTACATCGTATATTATTGTATATGTCATAAAAAAGGCAATTTTTTGCTAAATTAATGACAGATTCTGTGGCCGTTATGTTGGCTCCTTGACATTCGTCAAACCAAAAAGAAAAGGAAGATTTCACTGAGAAAAATATACTGAATTTGACAAATGATCATAAATGTTTTCATAGGCTATATAAGTAATAAAAATCCAGTAGGTGCAGATTATTAACCCAACAATTTTGTCCAAAAGGACTTTAAAGGACAAGCATTGATACTTTCCAGCAAATATATATATATATATATATATATATATATATATATATAATATATTATAGAACTTGATTACTCAAGATATAATCTTCAATGACGCTCTTTGAACTCTTGCTTTAGGTAAAATGAAGCTCTTACCAGCTATGGACGGAGGGCAGGGCTTCCGGCCCATGATTGGACT
Organism: Nilaparvata lugens; assembly: GCF_014356525.2. Lineage (NCBI taxonomy): Eukaryota > Metazoa > Arthropoda > Insecta > Hemiptera > Delphacidae > Nilaparvata > Nilaparvata lugens. The sequence continues at coordinate 41,069,042 of NC_052504.1, read as the reverse complement.
TGTAGGTATTCCACCGCCGATTGTCCGAATCAGTTGTTTCAATGATTTACTGTGACTTTCATTACAGCTTCCACTCAACGTACTTAATGGTACCGAAGATTCCCTGTAAAAAATATCGAGAGAATAATAAGAGATTATATTTTAAACAACAGTCATAAGTGACAAAAGTATTCTCATAACACAGTGTATCAGGAAGCAAAAAATTATAATACTGGCAATGCTAATCTAAAGAAAAATCTCAAATAAAATTAGATCTGAAAACCTCTTTACTGTAAACATATCTTCGCTTCTGCATAGTAGCATGGTTATAAAAGTTAGATTGGATCAAATTATCAAAATGTCAACTAAAAAATTATCAAAATTCTAGGATGATTAATCTGTTCAAAGTTTGCAGGAAGTAGATTATATAATTTTGGTGCTAAATGATTGAAATGTCTCTGGTACAGAACCATCCTTGCAACACTGGTGATGAGAAGATTCCTGTATCTGGTGTTGTTGGGTTCTTGTGTAATCTGCATAGTATCTCCTTGCAGTAAAGCTGTCTTGGATCCATCACGTCAAACTCATTGAATAGCTGGTCTGATGAATAGCGTGGAGGCTTCTGGTTGATGACCCTCATGATCAGCTTCTGTACCCTGAGGAGCAGTTCGATGTGCAAGAAGCTTGCACCTCCCCATCCAACAATCCCATAAAGCATGAGGGACTTTGCTAGAGAGAAGTAGATAACTCAATACGTCAATATATATAATACTAGCCGTCAGGCTCGCTTCGCTCGCCATATCCGTCTAGCCAGTATATCCATATCCGTCTGGACCCCCTACTGGATCGTCCAAAAATGAGATCAGCGGGCTCGCTTCGCTCGCCTGCATTTTTCATTTGAGCATGCTTCATTCCATCAGAAGGTCAAAGTACTGAGAAAACGCAGAAAAGCTGAGAGAAACGTTGGAAAAACGCTGATTTTGAGCGTATCTTTGGCGTTATTTCAAGTTCCTCCAACACAACATTATTACACCCTAGCTTAGCTTCTGTACTAAATTTGAACAATTTCTATAATTTATTCTCGATAAATCTGAGAAAAACGCTGGAAAAACGCTAATTTTGGGCGTATCTTTGACGTTATTGCAAATTCCTTCTAACACAACATTATTACACCCTAGCTGAGCGTCAGTACTAAATTTGAACATTTTCTCTTCATTTGTTCTCGATAAAGCTGGGAAAACGCTAAAAAACGCAGATTTTGGGCGTATCTTTGGAAATTTTTCCAAATCCGTTCTTAGAGCGCCTCTAAAGGGCCAACTGAACATACCTACCAAATTTGAACGTTTTTGGTCCGGTAGATTTTTAGTTCTGCGAGTGAAAGAGTGAGTGAGTCAGTCAGTCAGTGAGTGAGTGCCATTTCGCTTATATACATATATAGTGTATATAGTTATCATGCTTAATATTGGTAACTTCCAGATCAACTTTTTGAGAGTGGAAATAATAACATATATTATATGTAAAAGAATTAACCGGGTACATCCGTTTGTTTTGACTTACTTGAGTCTGACGTTTCGTCGCCATCGCAGACGACATCTTCTGAGGGTGGCGTCGAAATCCACACTGAGTGTCAAAACAAACGGATGTACCCGGTTAATTCTTTTACATATACTATATCCATCCGCGAAACACTCAAATGTAATATATATATATATATATATATATATATATATATATATTATATATATATATATATATATATATATAGACTACAGTTTAATATTACATTGGGTATATATAACCTGCTTACTAAAATGAATAAATATTGATTATTTTCATTACCAAAACACTGACCACCACAAACCTAATTTTCAACAAGTAAACCAATCTTTTTGGTATAAAACACTTCCCTTTTTTTCAACTTCATAACTAACTGTTCATGTAATTTCATGACCTCCCTCACATCCGAAATCATTGCGTAACAAACCTCATTTTTCAAAGAGTAACTACCGTACACTTTCTTCATTGATTGGTAACTTCCAGATCAACTTTTTGAGAGTGGAAATAATAACCAATACAAACATTTTGAGAGTGAAAATAATAACCAATATTAACTGAGCAACTAAATAGTTACAAACTGATGAATTTCTAATAGTGAAAATAAATGTATCGAAACATTACATATTCGATACTAATGAAAACATGTAGTGGTTGATTGAAGCGAATAAAATGATGTGTTACTGGGCTATACTGTAGAAGTCATCCATGATGTGAGGAGCTGCAGGCACGTCGGGGGCGGATGGGAGGCCAACCCGCTCCTTGGTCTGCAGCAGTGCTGCCAGCCGCTGTTTCAAATACTCGTTTTCATCCTGAAGTTGTTTGATGCGCAATGCTTCTTCCTCGTAGCTAACCAAAACTGGGACTGGCATCATCTGTAAAAATGTCATATTATACCACTTGAAACAGCGATGATTCATTTCAGACTTTTCAAAACAGATTTTTTAGTATTGCTCCACAAAAATGTAACCGTAGAACGCTGACAATGCTAGACATTGAACTGACTCGGTCAATAGTCCACACCACTTTATAACCTGGAGGTCTCTTCATATCCTGTTGAGATCCAAAATTGGATTGGTACGATCAAGGTTGGTACGTTGAGGACAATTATTGACTTTTTTGGCAAAAAATATAATGATAAAGAGACAAGATATACGGACAATACGGATATACGGGCGGAACCTTTGAATTAGGATACAGAATATATCCAGAAAAGAGCAAATCGACCAGTAGAATAATGAAAGGTGCCCCGATTTTTGGCAGTGGTTTCATTGTTTCAAAGAAAATAATTAATTCAATCATCAATTTTGATCCCATAGATGAAAGAACATCAACGCTCACGTTCAAAACGGCAAAAAAGTTTACACAATTGTAATGTCCATGCATCAACTAATGGAAAGAGCCAGAAGACTCGACACACAGAGGAGGAATATTGGGAAATAACCCGGAGCACGGGTTAGCTGCTAGATAATATAATAAACTAGCAGGTAACCCGTGCTTCGCAGGGGTCTATTTTAAAACTTAACAAACTGAAAACTTGACGTAATGAAATCTAGAAGACTTGAAAATAGGCCTATAAGAATCCTCGGTTAATTAAGAATTTATATGCAAAATATCAAGTGAATCAGTCCAGTAGTTCAGACGTGATGATGCGTCAAACATCATTTTCCTATCCTTTACACGTGTATACGTGTATAAGCCAGTTCTTTCCTTCATTATACAGATAGATGGAGATGATAGATAGATGGATTTTACTGTATATCAGCATTTTTGAATTAGAATAACTTTTGAAAGGTTTGAGATATCGATGTGCGGTTTTCACCATATTTTCTCTTGAAATCATGTATCATACGACTACCTTCCAATTAAAAAAAAATGGAGTTGGATTCAAAATGGCGGTTCAAAAATTGTGGACGAAATTTGGGTGCAACGGAAAACCTGTTTTTATTATTCGAGTAGGATTCCCAATCATACCTATCTTCTAATTTCCCTTTTAAAAGAAATGTTCATCTGCTTCCATACAACAACTGGAATCAAGACAAATTTAAAACTTGACAACCTAAAAACTTGATGTGATCAAATCTTGAAGAATAGAAAATAGTCCTATAACCATCCTCGGTTAATTAAGAATATATATGCAAAATTTCAAGTTAATCAGTCCAGTAGTTAAGACGTGATTATGTGTCAAACATCATTTTCCTATTCCGTACGTGTATAAGCTAGTTCTTTCCTTTATTTATTTTATTTATTAGTTTAGCAAAAACAATACAAGGATCGGAAAATTTATTAGACTATAGTATAGATTATTTTGTTGCTTTGACCTGTGATCTGTATTTAATGTCCTGTAACATCTAAAGGTGCGACCACACATACTGAACCGAACCTCGAACCGCGCAGCAACCGTGCATTCCGTCGAACATCGCGCCTTTCAGCGAACATGAGTATATTTCATGAAGTTGGTAATCAGCTGTTAAACATACGCCGTACTGTACTCCGAACCGATCGCCATGCCGCTCGCCTCTGTTTTAACTGTTCGCCATACCGTAATCCGAACGCTGAACTTTTCAGCCAATCGGAGCCCTCGATTACAATTCGCCGTGTGGTAGGCCTATATGGGTCTTTTTTTACTTTCCTTGCCCTATTACCATAGGAAATTCAAGTACCCTAATTTCAAGTTTTCTATACGTTTCAAGGTCCCCTGAGTCCAAAAACGTGATTTTTGGGTGTGTGTGTGTGTGTGTGTGTGTGTGTGTGTGTGTGTGTGTGTGTGTACATGATAACTCCATTCCTAATCAACCGATTGACTTGAAATTTTAAACCTAAGGTCCTTATACCATAAGGATCCGACAATAAGAAATTCAATAAAATTGAATTCAAAATGACGGAAAAAATGGCGGATAATTACTAAAAAACCATGTTTTTCACGGTTTTCTCAAAAACAGCTACAACGATTCTCTTCAAATTCATACCATGGATAGCTATTTATGAGCCCCATCAACTGACATGAGTCTCATTTCTGGGAAAATTGCAGGAGCTCCGTAATATTCTTGAGAAAAATGGCGGATAATGACTAAAAAACCATGTTTTTCACGATTTTCTCAAAAATGACTTGACCGATTTTTTCAAATTCATACCCTGTACAGTTATTTATCTGCTCTATCAACTGGCATGAGTTTCCTTTCAGGGAAACTAATGGGGGGTCCACCCCACCCTTGAGAAATGAACTTTGTAACCTTGTAACCTCGTGCATGAGGCAGGTAGGTAGAGCAGTTCATAAAAAGAACACATAGTTGAGATAAATATTATTTCATCTGTAGAACAGCTGTTTTGACGACTTTTAAGAAAATCATTGAATTTCACAATTTACACAAAGGAAAAAGTACTCTGGAAACAATTATATATACAAATATACAGAATTCTGATCGTAGTTTCAAATATGTTGCCGCCAATCGTCATTATGTTATTCCCCTAAATTATTCTCGTTTAAGAACGGGGCTTACAGTTCAAAGAGCAAGGAAACTTGTGTGAGTGTACCACACCAGATTTTTATTTGATTAAATCCATGTTTTGAACAATTCATTGTTACGAATGATAAATTGATAGGATCTGATAAATATTTTCTAATTCAAATAAAATAACTTCTGGAGAAAATAATGAATAGATAAATACCAATATTAAAAATTATATTGTTGTCCAAGAGCTCAGTACAACGACAGTATTAATTCAACTAATATTCTGTGCTGATAAAATTACAATCATTTTATTTTTGATTGATAATCAATTTCATCAACTAACCATAAACTGACTGAAATAAATACTTAAATTTCCATGTATTTAATTGGTAGTTATATAAATCTACAGTGTAGGTCATATCTAAATTCACAAAGAGTTCGATTGTTGTTGGCAAGAAACATGTTATTCAACGCAGAAATCATTGTTATTTTTCCAAAAGATAGGATAAGTTGAATAGTTTCCCTTTCAGGGGGAGTTTGACAACCCAAAAAACTCATTTTTCATTTGAAGAAATATTGAAAAGGTGCATAGGACCTTATTTTTTTTTGTTCAGCTTGCCAAAATACCCCTCATTTCAATATAAAAATTTTCGACTGACTGTACAGTGAGTCAACCATTCTATCAGGGCTTGAATAATTTTGGGATTGTAATTAAATAAAAATGGAAGAGAATAATTTATTTATGTAAAAATATCAAAACCTTTATTCAAAGCCATATTAACTGCATGTGTATTCATATTGCCGATACAGCATTGATAAAACTGTAGACGTTTATTTAGAACTTTGTCTCAAAAAACTGTTCTAGCTGAAAAATTAATAATCCATGCCACGTGTAGGCCTATACATTGCATCAGGAAAACGAAGTTTCAAAACTATATTTTTCTAAACAGATGTTTTTCAGTTAATTTCTTTGATGCAGCTGTTTCACATTCACCATATTATTATACAGAGTTAGTGAAAATAAAAATATTTATTAATCATCAGAATAATACTATTATAATATTATAATTAAAAATATTTATCAATTATCAAAACAATATTATTGAGGTTAAGTGGAATCAGATAGAAAGCAATAATAGAACAGCTGTTTTTTTTTTTAATTTCTATCATATGATTTGAATGTGAATTCGCCTTATGAAATCGTATGTCTCATAAATAAAATTTGAACATTAATTCTGAAAAATCTAGAAGGAAAATTGAAATTTAGGCTTCGAGGTGCAAGAGATTGATATTTTTAGAATCTATGTGCAAAATTTGGAGATCTAAATCAAACCCGTTTTTCCGGTATGCAATCCACAAGTTGACATGTTTTGATGCGAACAAACGAGCACACGAACAAACACAACCCTACTCTCTTTTATTATATAGATGAAATAACTGGCTTATACACGTACAGGATGGGAAATTCACGAATGACGCATCATCACGTCTGAACTACTGGACTGATCACCTAGAAATTTTGCATTTATATTCTCAATTTACCAAAAATTGTTAAAGGCCTATTTTCAATTCTTCAAGATTTGATTACATCAAGTTTTTAGTTTGTCAAGTTTTAAATTTGTCATGCTTCCAGTTGTTGTATGGAAGCAGCTGAACATTTCTTTTAAAAGGGAAATTAGAAGATAGGTATGATTGGGAATCCTATTCGAATAATAAAAACAGGTTTTCCAGGATTTTCTCAAAAATGACTTGACCGATTTTTTCAAATTCATACCCTGTACAGTTATTTATCTGCTCTATCAACTGGCATGAGTTTCCTTTCAGGGAAACTAATGGGGGGTCCACCCCACCCTTGAGAAATGAACTTTGTAACCTCCTCCTTTGTAACCTTGTAACCTCGTGCATGAGGCAGGTAGGTAGAGCAGTTCATAAAAAGAACACATAGTTGAGATAAATATTATTTCATCTGTAGAACAGCTGTTTAGACGACTTTTAAGAAAATCATTGAATTTCACAATTTACACAAAGGAAAAAGTACTCTGGAAACAATTATATATACACATATACAGAATTCTGATCGTAGTTTCAAATATGTTGCCGCCAATCGTCATTATGTTATTCCCCTAAATTATTCTCGTTTAAGAACAGGGCTTACAGTTCAAAGAGCAAGGAAACTTGTGTGAGTGTACCACACCAGATTTTTATTTGATTAAATCCATGTTTTGAACAATTCATTGTTACGAATGATAAATTGATAGGATCTGATAAATATTTTCTAATTCAAATAAAATAACTTCTGGAAAAAAATAATGAATAGATAAATACCAATATTATAAATTATATTGTTGTCCAAGAGCTCAGTACAACGACAGTATTAATTCAACTAATATTCTGTGCTGATAAAATTACAATCATTTTATTTTTGATTGATAATCAATTTCATCAACTAACCATAAACTGACTGAAATAAATACTTCAATTTCCATGTATTTAATTGGTAGTTATATAAATCTACAGTGTAGGTCATATCTAAATTCACAAAGAGTTAGATTGTTGTTGGCAAGAAACATGTTATTCAACGCAGAAATCATTGTTATTTTTCCAAAAGATAGGATAAGTTGAATAGTTTCCCTTTCAGGGGGAGTTTGACAACCCAAAAAACTCATTTTTCATTTGAAGAAATATCGAAAAGGTGCATAGGACCTTATTTTTTTGTTCAGCTTGCCAAAATACCCCTCATTTCAATATAAAAATTTTCGACTGACTGTACAGTGAGTCAACCATTCTATCAGGGCTTGAATAATTTTGGGATTGTAATTAAATAAAAATGGAAGAGAATAATTTATTTATGTAAAAATATCAAAACCTTTATTCAAAGCCATATTAACTGCATGTGTATTCATATTGCCGATACAGCATTGATAAAACTGTAGACGTTTATTTAGAACTTTGTCTCAAAAATTTTGTTTCAACTGTTCTAGCTGAAAAATTAATAATCCATGCCACGTGTAGGCCTATACATTGCATCAGGAAAACGAAGTTTCAAAACTATATTTTTCTAAACAGATGTTTTTTCAGATAATTTCTTTGATGCAGCTGTTTCAGAAAATAAGTTTTAAGAAAATGAGTTTGTGAAAATAAAAATATTTATTAATCATCAGAATAATACTATTATAATATTATAATTAAAAATATTTATCAATTATCAAAACAATATTATTGAGGTTAAGTGGAATCAGATAGAAAGCAATAATAGAACAGCTGATTTTTTTTTTTTTAATTTCTATCATATGATTTGAATGTGAATTCGCCTTATGAAATCGTATGTCTCATAAATGAAATTTGAACATTAATTCTGAAAAATCTAGTAGGAAAATTGAAATTTAGGCTTCGAGGTGCAAGAGATTGGTATTTTTAGAATCTATGTGCAAAATTTGGAGATCTAAATCAAACCCGTTTTTCCGGTATGCAATCCACAAGTTGACATGTTTTGATGCGAACAAACGAGCACACGAACAAACACAACCCTACTCTCTTTTATTATATAGATGAAATAACTGGCTTATACACGTACAGGATGGGAAATTCACGAATGACGCATCATCACGTCTGAACTACTGGACTGATCACCTAGAAATTTTGCATTTATATTCTCAATTTACCAAAAATTGTTAAAGGCCTATTTTCAATTCTTCAAGATTTGCTTACATCAAGTTTTTAGTTTGTCAAGTTTTAAATTTGTCATGCTTCCAGTTGTTGTATGGAAGCAGCTGAACATTTCTTTTAAAAGGGAAATTAGAAGATAGGTATGATTGGGAATCCTATTCGAATAATAAAAACAGGTTTTCCGTCGCACCCAAATTTCGTCCACCATTTTTGAATCGCCATTTTGAATCCAACTCCATTTTTTTTAAATTGGAAGGTAGTCGTATGATACATGATTTCACAACCCTACTCTCTCACGAATGACGTCAAGTTTTCAGTTCGTCAAGTTTTTAATTAGATCCTTGCGGAGTACGGGTTACCTGCTAGTTTGAAATAAGTATTATATCAAAATTGCGTTCTGCTAAATCCGAAGGTTTTTAGCAGTTACCAAATACAAATTTAAATAAATTTTTGAGGTTAAGTATGCGGATTTAAATTATCACTTAGCGAAATACTGTAAAATGTTAGTAATAAGCGTACCTGAAATACTATTGACAAGAAGTTATGAAGTGAAACAAGTAGAGTATCTTGCCAGGAGCGAGTAAAATGAACAGCAAACGTCGGCGAGTCCTCAGCATTCTTGAAGAAAGGTAGCACTACAAGACAAAAAGCAATCAGAAATTAGAAAGAAATTAATTTTTGAACTATTAATAGCAGAAATGAAACTTAAATAGGCACGAATAATATTCAATTGCAATGCCGCCCATGTGAATTTATTTATTCATATTTCCGAATTACACATCAAACATACACATCATTACTTACTACATACATACACGTGTAATGTTCATTCAGAACGTGAATAATCATTCAGATTTTTCCTCAACATTGTGCTGCTTCAATTTCCTACTCTAATCCGATAAATAAATGATCCTATTGATTACAAATTAACTGAAAAATGGGATTCACTACAATTGTCAGCATTGATTGAATGGGAAGATTTGATGTTTTTTCAGGAATTCTGATTGCTGACAGTTTGATGTGCATCTCACTATAGAAGATTATATTGGTTTTGAAATTAAATAAAAATGGAAGAGAATAATTTATTTATGTAAAAATATCAAAACCTTTATTCAAAGCCATATTAACTGCATGTGTATTCATATTGCCGATACAGCATTGATAAAACTGTAGACGTTTATTTAGAACTTTGTCTCAAAAAACTGTTCTAGCTGAAAAATTAATAATCCATGCCACGTGTAGGCCTATACATTGCATCAGGAAAACGAAGTTTCAAAACTATATTTTTCTAAACAGATGTTTTTCAGTTAATTTCTTTGATGCAGCTGTTTCACATTCACCATATTATTATACAGAGTTAGTGAAAATAAAAATATTTATTAATCATCAGAATAATACTATTATAAAATTAATTAAAAATATTTATCAATTATCAAAACAATATTATTGAGGTTAAGTGGAATCAGATAGAAAGCAATAATAGAACAGCTGTTTTTTTTTTTAATTTCTATCATATGATTTGAATGTGAATTCGCCTTATGAAATCGTATGTCTCATAAATAAAATTTGAACATTAATTCTGAAAAATCTAGAAGGAAAATTGAAATTTAGGCTTCGAGGTGCAAGAGATTGATATTTTTAGAATCTATGAGCAAAATTTGGAGATCTAAATCAAACCCGTTTTTCCGGTATGCAATCCACAAGTTGACATGTTTTGATGCGAACAAACGAGCACACGAACAAACACAACCCTACTCTCTTTTATTATATAGATGAAATAACTGGCTTATACACGTACAGGATGGGAAATTCACGAATGACGCATCATCACGTCTGAACTACTGGACTGATCACCTAGAAATTTTGCATTTATATTCTCAATTTACCAAAAATTGTTAAAGGCCTATTTTCAATTCTTCAAGATTTGATTACATCAAGTTTTTAGTTTGTCAAGTTTTAAATTTGTCATGCTTCCAGTTGTTGTATGGAAGCAGCTGAACATTTCTTTTAAAAGGGAAATTAGAAGATAGGTATGATTGGGAATCCTATTCGAATAATAAAAACAGGTTTTCCGTCGCACCCAAATTTCGTCCACCATTTTTGAATCGCCATTTTGAATCCAACTCCATTTTTTTAAATTGGAAGGTAGTCGTATGATACATGATTTCACAACCCTACTCTCTCACGAATGACGTCAAGTTTTCAGTTCGTCAAGTTTTTAATTAGATCCTTGCGGAGTACGGGTTACCTGCTAGTTTGAAATAAGAGTATTATATCAAAATTGCGTTCTGCTAAATCCGAAGGTTTTTAGCAGTTACCAAATACAAATTTAAATAAATTTTTGAGGTTAAGTATGCGGATTTAAATTATCACTTAGCGAAATACTGTAAAATGTTAGTAATAAGCGTACCTGAAATACTATTGACAAGAAGTTATGAAGTGAAACAAGTAGAGTATCTTGCCAGGAGCGAGTAAAATGAACAGCAAACGTCGGCGAGTCCTCAGCATTCTTGAAGAAAGGTAGCACTACAAGACAAAAAGCAATCAGAAATTAGAAAGAAATTAATTTTTGAACTATTAATAGCAGAAATGAAACTTAAATAGGCACGAATAATATTCAATTGCAATGCCGCCCATGTGAATTTATTTATTCATATTTCCGAATTACTCATCAAACATACACATCATTACTTACTACATACATACACGTGTAATGTTCATTCAGAACGTGAATAATCATTCAGATTTTTCCTCAACATTGTGCTGCTTCAATTTCCTACTCTAATCCGATAAATAAATGATCCTATTGATTACAAATTAACTGAAAAATGGGATTCACTACAAATTGTCAGCATTGATTGAATGGGAAGATTTGATGTTTTTTCAGGAATTCTGATTGCTGACAGTTTGATGTGCATCTCACTATAGAAGATTATATTGGTTTTGAAATTTTGCGAATAAGAAAACAGAGATTGATCATATTTTTATGAGCTGAATACATAGTCACTTAAAAGAGTGTACACGATGTGAATTACATTTAAAAATTAAGCATAAATCATCAAACAGTTGTAGCTCTCGCTATATTAAGTAGGCTAGTAGTTTATTTATTTTTCTGCTAAAATAAAAAAATATAAAATAGTTTGTCTACAAGGCTTGAAACTTACTGAACCACTCCTTCCACTCTGGTTGTCCTTGTAATTCGCAAGTCATCCTTGTGAAAAACTCATTAACTTTATCCATTTTTCCATTGGAGACCGCATTAATCAAGTACAGTTTTAGTAGAGCACTCTCAAGTTTCCTCACAGCTGGAAAAGATCATGAATTGCTGGAGAAATAGTATGGCAGTAACAAAAACTACTACATTAAACAAATATCGTTCTACTAAACATGAAATTAGTTTATTTATTTTTAGAATAATAAATTTTCTAATAGCATAGATAAAAGTATAAGTTAATTTCTTGAGTAAGCTTCTTTAGCGCGATAATTACAATATACAATGAAGCGTCGATAAATTGGGACCAGACCCTTATCAGGATTATCGAAATTACCTTGAAATAAGGACTAGCACGAACTATTTGAGGGAAAACTTCGGTATTTAAAACTGTATAATTTTTATCATAGATGAGTACAGTGCAGTAGAAGGGCTAGAATGGATTTACAATTTTTTAATCACTTTATCGTATACAGGAGCATGTGTGGGCCTACAGTGTACAGTAAATTGAACATATAGGCTGAGAGTGCCAAAGACAAATCCTGATTATCGATGATCCGGATTTTTGACAACCGAATAATCGATTCTCTACTGTAATTGAAATGGAATAAGGACTTGGGGCTACTTTTTGAAAATTTCTGTACGAAAACAATGGCAAATAAAAAAAATAGCTGAATAATATGAATGTGGATTATGTGTCCAGACAAAAACGCATCTTCGGTTTTTTTCTAACTAGTCCAGTCAAGGAAATTTTATGAAGGAAAAAGATTCGAAGGCAATTTTTGATCACGCAGTTCTGTAGAGGGTAGTAAGGAGGTAAACATAGAAAGTCCCCAACCCCTACTCCCTGTGCTAAGTGGGTGGGGGTGGTTCAAAGGTATCATTTTTTGGTTTCTCGCATATAACTAGAAAACTATGTATTTTACAAACATGATTGTTCCATACAGGCACATATAATTGAAGCATATATATTATAATTCCCTTCCAAGCCATTCGAATTATGTAGTGTAGTAGAGTGAAAATGTCAATAGCAAAGCAGTGTTAATAGTGCAATTGTGTATGTTAATTTAGTTAGCTGTATGTTAATTAGAAGAAAGATACATCTTTGAATTAGACGATTGCTTGATTACCGGATGAAAACTCATGTTCCAACTTGGAAAAAACTTTGCTGTCAAGGTGGCTCCATAGCTCTCTTAATGATACAAGATCATACGAGAGTATAAACTGCATCAACTGGTCTACTATCTTATCCACCTGAAATAAAAGAGAAGTATTAGTTGTATCAAAAGAGGGATCATCTTTCAACTTGATTAATGCTTGTTATAAGAACTTCTTCTAATAATACTTCTCATAATCGTGGTGTTGACCTCAGTAATTTAGTTATTATTCCTTGTCAAAATTCGACGAAAAGAAAGATGAATTCAAGTATAGGAGGAGATAAATTTCTCATTGATCACTGTGATGATGCTTCAGTAGGCTCTTTAAAGTCATGTTTCAAAGTAATTCACCAAAATGTAGATTGTATTGTAAATACAATATAATATAGTACAAATACAATACAGTATTGTAAATGTAACAAGATAATTTCTTTAAATGATTTAATTGAGGATGAAAACCCAGATGTATTGGTAATAACAGAGCATGGTATTAGAAAGTATGGAATCGATTGTATTGTTTTGAATAATATGTTTCTTTCAACTAATTACTGTAGAGATCACATGATTAAAGGTGGTGTGGCCATTTATGTGAGTGAACAGGTCAATGATCGTTCGAGAGCTTTGGATGTGGAGGAATTCTGTAGTGAGGGAAATAATGAGGCATGTGGGATAAGGTTCAGGTTGAGAAACAGGATTTTTGTTATTGTAGGAGTTTACCGTTCGCCAAATGGTGATGCTAATTTATTTTTTGAAAATTTCAAGTCGATGATGGATGAGTTGCTTGCAACCATTGAATACAATATAATACTAGCGGGTGATTATAATATTGATATTCTAATCGACTCTCCTATCAAAAGAGATTTATTAAATACCTTAAATCAATGTTTGTCTTATACTGTACATGTTCCAACCAGAATAACAGTAGATAGTGCTACAGCTAAAGATAATGTAGTTACAAATATTCCTGAAGAAGGCTACATGGTTAGTGTTTTGCATACATTTATATCTGATCACACAGCTCAAGTATTCTCGGTATTTCATGAGGGAGATTTCAGGGTGCAGAGAAAGAGTTCAACAGGTGCGCATGATTGTAATGAACAGAACATAGAATGTTTGAGACAGGCATTAAGTGTTGAGAGCTGGAGGGCGGTCTATGACCAATACGATCCAGATCTACAATTTATAAATTTCCATAGGAATCTGCTCTATCATTTCAAGGTACATTGTCCGGTCAAAACAGTCAGCAAGAGATTAAATGATAATAGGCTAAGAAAACGTTTGAAAGGTCAATGGATGACTAAGAAGATAGAAATAATGAGATCTCTTCTAGAGATAGCAAAAACCAGAGTGAGTGAAGGAGTGGACATAGACATACAACTACTTAAAAAAGTAAAGGAACAATATAACAATGAGGTTGAAGAGGCAAAGAAAAACTTTTTAGTGAATATATACTTTCCTCTGCCAACAGAACCAACTCTAGCTGGGAGATTGTGAATAGACTTAGAGGGAGTAATAAAAAAAGATCAATGCCCACCGAAATTGAATATAATAACAAACTGATTACAGGTAGCAAATCCATAGAAAGTGTTAATCACTTTTTTGTATCCATGGCTCCAGCAAATGAAAACTCTGCAGCACATGAATCATTGAAAAAGAAAAGTAATAAAAAATGTTCCAACAATTTTTTTCTTATCCCCACAAATGTCAATGAGGTTGTGGGAGTTATAAAAAAAACCTAAAATCCTAAAAACCTAAAAGCTAAAAAGGCTGTGGGCCCAGATGAAATCCCGGTGTCATTATGTCAAGGCATGTTGTCATGAAATAGCAGAGCCATTGGTATTCATTATTAACTCAATGTTTAAGACAGGTATGTTTCCAGACTTATTGAAAATAGCCAAAGTGATTCCTCTCCTAAAAAAAGGTAATGTTATGGATATTAATAATTATCGACCTCTTAGGTCGATTTCAGTTTTAAATACGTTGTCAAAGGTTTTTGAGAGGCTCATTCATGATAGAATTATGAGTTATCTGTTAATATTCGATTTGCTTTTCAATTATCAATATGGTTTTATGAAGGGAAAGTCAAGAATCACTGCAGCGGTAAAGTTTTTTGTGTCAATTGTGAAAGGGGTTGATGCTGGTGATTATGTAACTACGCTCCTATTGGACCTTTCAAGAGCCTTTAATAGTGTCAATATCGATATTCTTTTATGCAAGTTATCAAAGCTCGGAATTAGAGGCGTGGCGAATAGATTGATAGCATCATACATGAGCAACAGGTTCCAGTATACATGTATATTTACTCCTAATGGGTTAGTAAACTCAGCCAAGTTACCATTGACACGAGGCGTACCACATGGCTCCATTTTAGGCCCATTACTCTTCATATTATATATAAATGATATTCAATTCAATGTTCCTGTCACTGATAAAATTAGTCTCTATGCCGATGATTGTACCTTGCTATTTAAGAGATCAGATCTCATAGACTTGGAGATTGAGGCAAATAACATGGCCAATGAGGTTGTGCAGTTTTTTAATGATTCATACCTCACTATAAATCCAAACAAAAGTCATGTCATCAGCTTTGATTATAAGTATCGTCCTTTTCACCCCACCATAACACTTTGTGAAACGAACATTGAAAGTTGTACTGTTGTGAACATGTTGGGTTTGTCGATGGATTCCAATCTGAATTGGGGGGATCATGTGAACAAGATATCATTAAAATTGAGTAGGTCACTTTTCGCATCTAGAAATATTGTTAAACAGGTGCTTAAAACAACAGCAAAAAGTGTCTACTATGCACTGATTGAATCCCACATTGCTTATGGCATTGAAATATGAGGGTATATATGCTATATATATGCTTCGAATCAAACATTCAAAGAATTTTTGTTTTGCAAAAGTCCGCAATAAGATACCAGGAGGGGCTTAAATTTCCACAGACATGTCGAGAGTCTTTCAGTAGCCTAAGTATTTTAACTGTTCCATTATTGTACATTTTCAAATCAATATTACATGTGAAGGATAGGCTGAATTCATTCCAAGTTAACTCACATATTCATGGCTATAACACTAGAAGAAGGAATAACATTTCAGTTGAGAGACATAGGCTGAGTGTATTTGAGAAAACACCTACTTATAGGGGACAAAAAGGTTTTTGCGAAACTTCCGGCTGATTTGAGAAGTATTGTTGAGGAAAAACAATTCAAAAAAAAACTATATTATTTTTTCAGTGAGAAGGCTTTCTATGAGGTTGACGAATTCTTGTTAGAGTGGAAAAAATTATTATCATAATTATGCAAATTTAATGAATTGTTAAATGTTATTAGTTTTATTTCAAGATTGATATTTTATGTTATTCTGTTATTTATCTGTGACGTTTTTCAACTGTACTACATTGTTTTTGTTATACGTTTGTGAAAATAAAATATTATTATTATAACTCCAGTTAAAATTTCAAGATTTGGCGCCATAAATTTAAAATTTTAAAATTTGTTTTCACATTGATTGTCATTGCAGCATTCCAAGACATGGTAGCGATTAAAATAATCATGGATTGTCGACTTCAGTCACTGAGCAGAGTCCTCAGTCGTAGAACTATGGTCCAAGCGCGAGCTTATGCTTTGTATGTCGTATACAGTATACTGTCGACACAAGTTCCACTTAATCTGGTAGAATTCATAAGGACGGCGAAAAATCGTATGTCCAAAATTCGATGTGCGTGTAACTGGCTTTCGAAGATCCATACGATAATGTATGCTGCCAACCATTTTTAATGATCATCTCATCACAAAAATGTCCAAGTGAGAACGTTGGGCACAAACCTACTGCCATGGGGGAGACAAGGAATTAATAAAAATTATTAAACGAAAATTGTTTACCCTGTTGTCAATATTTGCAGAAGTAGCAGAAGTCTTCGGAGTGATTTACAGCATTTAATTAGTATTTTCGTTTAATAATAATTATTAATTCATTAGCATTTGAATAATTGCAATATCTCAGTAATTTCCATCTATTAATGAAAAGTTATCAAAGTAGTGATCTGAATACAGTATCTGTTACACGATTTTCGTCTAAGACATAATATGATAATCATAAAATTGATAACAGAATTCATTCAACAATTTAGAAGAGTTATTTTCTATGATTTAGTCGGCAGGAAAGCGTTGGTTTTTCAAAGTTATTTTACTCCCTTATTTTTGGGCATTTCGAAAATAAAGATAAGTATTCCTCCTTTTTCTCACACGGAAACTATAGACCCCAAGATAATATTATAATAGCTACAGTACAAACGTACAGTACTGTACAGTACCTGTAAGATTTTTTTTCAAATGGTTTGGGAGAACACGTCTAATCAATATTTAGGTTACTATTATGTTATGTTCCGCTGTTCCATTCACCTGCGTTCCCACATCAATTCAATTCTTTCTAACCTAACCTTTCTCAACTGTTCGATGTTGTGGGCTTCACGTCTCCTTCTTTCCTCTTCCTCCCCAAAGATCACACGTTGCACTTTTTGTCTGAAGATTTCTCTATTTTGAATGTTCTCCGCACTGATACCAGCCTTCTCACAATTCATCATTTGTCTGCACAAACGTCTGTACGTTTCTACTGTATAATTATATGATAATAGAAAGCTATATTAAAACATCCATAACTTCCTTGTTTCAGGGTATTTTCAAAAATGGGTCTAACGTTTTGTAGAATTTGGGGTCGCTGAATCCAAATCCAAGATCATAATCTACATTTTCACAATATTCATTTTCAAGAAACATGGATTTTGAAAAAAGGTATGACGCAGTCATAGGTAGAATCATCATGTGAAAGCCGCCATTTATTTTGCCTAAAAGACAGGGTATTATTGATCTTTAGTTTTTGGGGAAAAGACAGGACAAAAGCCGGTTTCTGGCGCACGATCTCTATTCAATTTCCATGGAATTACACAGCTTTCCATGGGATCTCCATGTGAAAGACACCATTGGACTCAATGTACTTTGGCAAAAAAAAACATTAACACTGTTCAGTGATCATGGTCCACGTCTCCTATCGTGTAAAACCGACCTAACAGAGATCATCGGTCGGAGAGATCGCTGGGGGAACTTTGAGTCGAACATCGTACTCAAGAATTTGTTGAAAACCAGAATACAACCACACCCACTGCTATCCCTGCTTGTCGTAGGAGGCGACTAAAAGGGACCCCCTTTCCAAAGCCTTTCTTCCAAAACCCTACTTCTCCTTCTCTTATGCTTAGGAACTTTTCATTTCAAGAATGACACTTTTCCATTGACTTAGCTGTTCGCCATTCTTTCTTTCTTTGTTTCTATCTGTCGGCCTTCCTTGGCCATATTCTTACCTCTCTTTGGCCAACCCAAGGTATGATGTGGACCGTGCTGATGGGTAGTGCTTTTATATTGTCTCTAACAGTGCCTGTAGGATACCAGGCGCCCTCCTGTGTTATTTAGCCTTGCCTGGACATGCGGGGTTCTGTGTAGGTTGACTCCACTTCCCTAGCTGTTCGTGGGAACCACATAAACCAAACTCAAAGGCAACTCCAGAAATTACCTTGCCTTCAACCTCATCGGGATCTGCCCCTTCAGGGCAGGTTCCTCAATCTAAAATGGGTGCTTCAGGAACACAGGAGGTTCCGTTGCACTCTTATGTAGAGGCTATCAACATTGAGAAGGCTTCTTAATCTACTAATCACGACATGGATAAGCACAATCCCAACTAGAGAGGGAGGATGAGTTCAGAAGTCCAGAAAAGCAAGAGTTTGCAGGAAAGCCTTAAGATGCAATAGAGCAACCGAGCAATTTGCGGATGGAGATACCAAACCTCACCACTGCTCAAAGAAAGACGGCCATTCAGGCGAAACTTCTTGGGAGAGGTGAGGCTTTTGACTTTTGACCCTGCAAAGTTTCGGAGGGGCAAAAAGAAAAACCTAAGAGACCAGAGATAGGTGAAACTCAAAAATCTGGGTCAAGAGGATGAGCCAAGGGTGGCCAGGCAATTTGGCGACCCCTTCCTCAGCGAAAGGACCTACAAAGAAAGCCAGGAGTGGAACTCACTTAGATCACGAGGACCAATCAGTCTTAAGAGATTGCCAAGCATAGAGTCGATGGGCAAGAAGAAGGGCTCTGTTTGACTGCAAGCAACTAGGTGGTGAAAGGAATGTTAGTATAGAGAAAAACTCCTGGATCTTGTGAAGGACAAAGGAATTGGTTAGCCCAACTAACGTAGTTAGGACACACAATAAGCACCGGTTAACGTGTGGGGTTTTTTGAACCTTTGGATCCTTAATTCCGACCCTTTACACATAACAACTGTCAACCGCCAGCCAAGACCTTAATACCTACCTTAATACCTTCAGCTTTATCCATTACCCACAATTGTGGGATCGATGGCGTCAAAAAATCAAAACACGTACAAACACATGAAAAAAAAACTGTAACAGTTCAGATGGCAGTGATCCAGTGCTCACGCTCTCAATAAAAATTCAAATTATCACTCATAAATTCGTTCACACTGTAGTATGCCTTTGCACACAGTAGCTTCCGGACGGTTCTCCTGAAGGCGGCCTCATCCAATTGCTTCACACTATTAGGCAGCTTGTTGTAGAATTTCAGGGCTGAAATCCTGTAACTGGCCTGTGATCGGTGGAGGCGTCTCCTGGGGATATCCAACAGCTCACTGCGCCTGGTGTTGTGGCGGTGGATGTCACTGCGGGCAGCTAGAGTATGCTGTATCTTCTTGACATACACCAAGCACAGGAGGATGTAATGGCTGAAGACAGACAGTACACCAAGGCGAGAAAAGATGGGCTTGCAGTGGGCAAGATGATCGCTGCCTGTTATAATTCTTATAGCCCTCTTTTGCAGTCTCAGCACATCAGCAGCCCCCGCTGAATGACCCCACAGAAGCAAGCCATAGGTAATGTGGCAATGGAAGAGCGCATGATACATCATTATCAGGTACTTCTCAGTCACCAGGCTCCTCATCTTGAGCAGCAGAAAGCAAATGCGGGAGAGTCGACTGGTTACTTGCTGTATATGACTGTTCCAGCTGAGTTTGCTGTCCAAGACAAAACCCAGCAGCTTCACTGGATTCTGAGGGTCACGCGGCTCACGTGACAAGCTGCAGATGATCCTTTGGGTCTTGTCCTCATTCAGCTGGAATCGATTAGCCAGGAACCATGAAGTGGCAGACTGAAGATGCTCCGCAGATGCCTCCAAAACCCGGTCAAGCTCAGCACCCGATGACAGTAGAGATGCATCATCCGCGAACATCAGAGAGGAACCTTGACAAAGGGAATGCTAGCAGCTGTGGCAGCAGTAGTAGGAGAACTGTCTAGTGGAAATATAAATGGGGTGGGGGAGCAGACAAGTCCAAATAATCTCTGAATAGTTCAATCAACTTAATAATATTGCCCCTATTCCAGTAAAATTCACTCCATCATTGCACAATAATTGATAAATCACAAAGAAACGCTTGCAATGCACAGCAGCCTACTAGCACTTTGACAACAAATAATATTTGGTGTAAACCCAGAAGGCTCAAACAGCTGCGTCAGACTTCAGGGACGGAGCAACTACATCTAGCTCTGCTATAAACAAAATTTCACATGAAGCAGAGCTATAGGTACTTATATATTTAGCAGCTTAGATTCTATTTGATGTTTACCGAAAAATTTGGATAGACCTAGCTCATCTTCTATGTAGCAGAGAAAATAGGCTTAAAATTGCGAAATAGCCGGGCTATATAGCAGATCTCTAGTGTCACTTTTTAAACTTGTAGCAGAGCTATATAGCTGTGCTACATGACATGCTACAAAGTGTAAACCTAGCTTTACATAAAAATACTTACACGAAAAGATTTGTCTTTGTCTAATTTCAGTTCTGAATCAAATGTCTTCAAGGTGTTGCTGAATCCTCTAAAAATAAAATATTCTCTAATAAGTTCATCTGCGTATTGAATTTGAGACATTTTTGTTCGAAAACGTTTTTGATAAGTAGGCTACACAGAGGTGCTCAACATAACCAACAATATAGTTTATAATTTGATTCTATTTCCAAGTTACACTTTCAGAAACAACAATTCTAAATTGGAAATTGTATAGGCTCAGGCTGCTATAGATTTTTTAACTAATTAACATGGAAATTACGCGATAAATTATTATAATCCACTTCTATTCCTTCCTAACAAACAAGCCAAGAACTGTACAGAAAAGTAACTTCCAACTTTCGTTCCGGGACTCCGGGATGGCTCACCACAGAACACATATAAAAAGGAAACTCCCTTATTTATAGCTGTATTTCACAGGAGACAAGACGCCATCTTGAAGGAAGTTAGATCTGCCGCTAATTTCAAATCATATTTGAATTTGAGCTGACACTAAAATACTATGAGATCGGAAAATTAAGCCAAATTGAATTGATAAATATTTTAAAACTGCATAGTATCATTTATGATTTTATTCAGTACAAAACATTCATTAATTCTGACACATAATACATTACACATGACACATAAATATTTTTTACCCTTTAATACCTTCAGCTTCAACCATTAGTCATTACCCACAATTATTGTGGGATCGATGGCATCAGAAAATCAAAACACATAGTCCGGGCGCAAATGTCATTCCGTGGTAATTTTTGAGTAACAGCCGTGGAAGATGACTCAATTTCTTCGTTAGGTCTACCATAATAAGAATCGTGATGATGATAAGTCGAAATCACAAACACCTCGGAAACAAGATGGCCGCCAAAATTTTCAGGGTTTTACTTTCCTTGCCCTATTACCATAGGTAAGGAAAGTAATGCTTTCCGAAAAAAATTAAGGTACCCCAATTTCTAAATTTCTATATGTTTCAAGGTCCCCTGAGTCCAAAAAAGTGGTTTTTGTGTATTGGTCTGTATGTGTGTGTGTGTATGAGTGTCTGTGTACACGATATCTCATCTCCCAATTAACGGAATGACTTGAAATTTGGAACGTGTAATCCTTACAATATAAGGATCCGACACAAACAATTTCGATCAAATGCGATTCAAGATGGTGGCTAAAATGGCGAAAATGTTGTCAAAAACAGGGTTTTTCGCGATTTTCTCGAAAACGGCTCCAACGATTTTGATTTAAGTTATACTCAAAATAGTCATCGATAAGCTCTATCAACTGCCACAAGTCCCATATATGTAAAAATTTCTGGCGCTCCACCCCATCTATGCAAAGTTCGCTTTTAGATTCCCAATTATCAGGCTTCAGATACAATTTAAACAACAAATTTTGAGTGGAAAAGATTGAGCATGAGAATCTCTACAATTGATGTTCAGTAACATTCTCACCTAAAATTAAAAATAAGCTCGAAATTCGAGGAAATGTGATTATCCAATTGCAAACTGTTGGCAACTGTTGATTCTTTTAAATGATTCACTATGAAGAGTTAGCAGACCTCGTGTGTCTCCAGCGTTATTGTCCTGTCACCAGCTGGCTCAAATCTTTGAATAGTAGACTTGTGATGCGCAGGAACACTAGCGTCAGGTGATCAATTTTCATAACAGCAAGGAAAGTTGTGTGAGTGCGCCACACCAGATTTTTACTATATCGCTTGTATTTCAATAACCATTCGAGATATTAAACAATTTTTTTGAACGAAAATAGTTTTAAAATCGTCCTCGTTCTATAAAATTTTCCTCTAGAACGCATATTTTTTTAGTTATAACCTCCAAAAGCCCAAAAAAACATTTTTCCAAATTTCTTCAAATTTCATTCCATTAAAACTTTTTTGTGCAAGAGATACAGAGAAATTTTGAATCTATGAAATTTAGAGCGTTTTTTCAACTTTAGAATGATATATCTTCATGCGCTGTATGTCAAAAAATAAGTTCTCCAGCGCCCTCCAAAGAAAGCCCTGCATGATTTCTGGTGCGTTTTTCCATATGCATAAGGTAACAAGCTAGAACTATGAAATAGATTTTTCATGACTACTTTAAGATAGAGACTTGCAAATGGTCTCAATCTCTTCGTTACAACAAGACAAATAAGAAATTTCTATGATGGAAACAACGAAAATATTCGACATCATTGAAAAATACAAGATGGCGGTCATTATTGACAGAAATTTTTAAAATAGAAAAGAATATTTTATATTGCTTGTTATTCAGTTATTGTGAGATATATCGGATTGGTTTTACCACCAAAGTGTTTAGAATCAACCAAACAATGATGTTTGAGAGAATAATCATGTAAATGACTGTTCCAGCTGAGTTTGCAATCCAAGACAGAACCCAGCAGTTTTACTGGATTCTGAGGGTCACGTAGTTCTCATGACAAGCTGCAGATGATCCTTTAGGACTTGTCCTCATTCAGCTAGAATTGATTAGTGAGGAACCATGAAGTGGCAGATCGAAGATGCTCGCAGATGCCTCCAAAATCTGCTTAAGCTCAGCACCCGATGACAGCAGTGATGCATCATCTGCAAACATCAGAGAAGAACCATTGTCGTCAAGGTCTTTTATCATGACAAGGAACAGTGTGGGCTCCAGCACCAATGCCTGAGGAACACCAAAAGCCACCGGAAGGGTCTGGGAGTTTGCACCACTGAGGGAGACAAGCTGAGTTCTTCCAGAAAGGTATGAGCCCAAGATGGAAAGGGCCGAGGCCCTTAGACGATAAAAACTGAGTTTTCTAATAGAATGTGATGCCCCACACAGTCGAAAGCTCAACTCAGATCATACAGAGCCAGAGCAAGAAACTCACCATCATTGAAAGGCAGCATCAATCCACTCAGCTACATGTTTGACTACACCCACTGTTGATCTCCCAACTCGGAAGCCAAGCTGCATGTTGGAGAACAGGCCATTCTCCTTGAAAAAAGCCTCCAGCTGAGGCTTTATCACTGCCTCAATCATCAATCACCTTGCCAAGGACAGGAGTTATGGAGATTGGCCTGATGTTACAAAGGTTCTCAAAATCACCCTTCTTGAAGACTGGGACAGTTCTTGATATTTTTAAGAAATCAGGAAAATGTCCAGACCTCAAGCACTCATTGACAGATGCAGAGAGAGGAACTGCAATGGCATCACAACCTCTCGAAGCATACTTACAGACATACCAAACACATCTGTACTTTTAGAGGGTTTGAAAGAGCATATGATCTTCTTCAAGGCAGCTGGTGTGGTGAGGCGAAAGAAGGAGAGATGCACCTGGACTCTTTCTTCCAACAGAACAATTGGATCAATGGCAGCATCAGGAAGGGAATCCACTATGTCCTGAACCGAACCCACAAAGAAGCCTTTGAAATCATCCGGGCTTGCAAAGCCAATTTTTTTCGTGGCATGGATCTGTTTGTATTTATCACATCCCAGGCAGCTTTTCATTGGTTAGGTGCATCCTCAATCCATCGCTCAGTTGCCAACCTCTTAGCCAGCTCGATCCTCCTCTTGTAGAATTGTTTAAAATGTCTATATCTAACAAAGCTTTCAGCAACACCATTCTCACATTGGGTCTTGAAGGCAAGCATGAGTCCCTTACGTCTGGCCAGATCATCAGTATACCACTCCCTGTGGCCATCCAGATGTCTAGGTCTCCTCTTCAGTCCTGGGGGTGGTAAGGCCTTACAATTTCACGAAAAAAATCAAATCTGTCACGAAAATAGTGAAAAAAAGCTGCAAACAACTCAGTACCACCTGAGGAGAGGAAAATATCATTCCAGAATGTACTAGACAAGACACCTCTCAACTTTTCAAGGGCCGATTCATGCACTGGTCTCGTTCGAAAAATGTAGTCAGCATGCTAGGTATAAGAGGGTGTGACACGTGCCTCAGCTGCTGTCAGGAGGATGCAAGCAGTCCTCAAAGCAGAGTGGTCATCCCCATGCAACTCCATCACATTTGTGCTGCAAATTTCAGACTGAAAGCTAACTGCAACGTTGTCAAGGCAAGCTCTTCCTCTTGTAGGCTCAGTGCAGGTGATATACAGTCCATAACATTTCAACATTTCAATAACAGTTCAAGTTTTTGAAGCATCACTGATAAAATCAACATTGAAGTCACCAGCAATCAGAATTTCAGAATCATAATGCTTGAAAGATTCGGAAGGCACCTCAATTTTAAATGACTTATAGTATGGATTGAATCAAGTGTAAAGTTCAATACACTGAGACACTTAAATTTTCCTATCAGCTAGGAACGATTTCACGTTACCATATAGTTTTTTCTTTCAATAGAAAGAGCTGTGATAAAATGCATATCCATTATGCTATAACCACATGATATAAATAATATAATTATATTATAATACTAGCCATCAGGCTCGCTTCGCCTGACGGCTAGTAATATAATATTCCCAGGATTGAAGTAGCAGTGCCCAATCAATTTTTCCGCGATAAATGCATTTAAATCTTCAACTTGGTGCCAACCTAACAAAGTCAACTCAACTTAATGCCAACCTGACAAAATTATTAATTTAGTTGCCAGTTAACAACCGTTTCGAAGAGGTACTCTATCTAGATTATACTTCTATAGTAACATATGATATGGAAATTTCAATTATAATTAAGAGATTGGGAGAAAAAGAATATACATGCTAAAAGACGAACTTTAAACCCTTAAAAACAACCCTTAGAGTTAAAATATCGCCAAAAGATTTCTTAGTGCGCCTCTAAAGGGCCAACTGAACATACCTACCAAATTTGAACGTTTTTGGTCCGGTAGATTTTTAGTTCTGCGAGTGAGTGAGTGAGTGAGTGAGTCAGTCAGTCAGTGAGTGCCATTTCGTTTTTATATATATAGATTCAACAATATTGTCAATGTGTTTTTGATACTTTTTTTGTGATTGAAATAATCTATGATAAATAATTATATAATTACAAATAGCCCAACTTTTGTCTGAAAGTGTGATTGAGTTTTGGCTTTATTGCAAGATGTGAATAATTGAACAAGCATTAGCGAGCTCTTACTTTTGACTTACTGAAGGCGAAAGTCGTTTTCCATCTGTATGAATGTTTGACAGTAGATTTAGAAAGATTATTATTGATCAATCAGCTTCAAATTTTGAACACTCATTTTTCAAACCTTTTTACAGGTCAAATTGTTGGACAACAAAATTGACTCACTCAATGTTATTAAAAATAACATTGGAAGTGCATAAGAGAAAAAATTGTTTTGATTTATCATTTAGACAGCTGGAAATAACTGCATGCTATTTCTGTAACTTTTCCATTCATTTTTAAAAAAGCTGATATTATTTGGGAGTTATCACATAGACTGTCAGACTGACAGACTATTTGCTGACTTATGATTTCAGCTGAATAATAAACAACATATATTATTTAGGGCCGATTTTCAAGCTCGGGATTCAGCCAAGTTATAGACTTTAAACAGCTGCATGGAGGCAGAAGATTGACTTTCTGAAGCAGGGCATAGTCGGAGTTCACATATCAAATAAATTCCGAAAAACTAGAAAATTGAACACAAAATAAAGAGAGAATTATGTAAAGTTACAGCTATTTTTAATTATTTAGTATTGTTTCATTTTGTCAAGGAAAAACTTTTCCAATTACAGAAATGAGAAAATAAAAGATTATCATAAAACTGGAACTACACCCAACTTTGGGAAGCCAATTTTCTGACTCCAGCTGTTTCAAGTCTAGAGCTAAAAATCCTGAGCTCGGAAACCAGGCCTTAATTTTTAAGTTCTCACTTTTGTTAATGTCTGTCTGCCTGTCTGTAACATACGCGTAATATTAATAATACCTACCATACTACTTGTGATAGTAGTTGCTATGACATTGACAAATTTGCTACACAGACATTTTTGAGTAGAAGCTACTTTTGTTCTATTAGTCTTTAATAACACTTGATTATCCAATGTATCTACTGATTAATTTAATTTTATTACCATTTATCAGTGGGTACCTATATTTAAATGTTGAGATCATTGAAACGGTTTGAGATATTTATTTGTGGAAACCTATTTGTGTCAAGTGGGCGTTTGGTGCTATGCGGTTGCTATTCGGAACCGAATTCAAACCGAATTACCATTTCACACTTATCGGTATTGGCCAAAAATGAACAGGAAGCAAACCGAACCAAGCAGAACCGAATGTGTGTGAAAGTAGTCCCTCGCTAGCAACGAATTTATACATGATGGAATTTATTAGTGTCAAATGGGCGTTAGGTGCTATGCGGTATCTATTTGATACCGAATTACCGTTTCACACTTATAATCGTAATCAGTCGAAAACGAACAGAAAGCAAACCGAACCGAACAGAACCGAATGTGTGTGAACTAGCCTTATCATGGTCTACAAAATGTAGTCAAACCACTGATCAGAGAAATCTCCTATAATTATAAGCTATGCTATAACATAGCATGTATTATAACATGCTATTATTAATTCTGTGCACTGATGTAATCGAGTATTGACAGAGAACAATTATTGAAAGTCAGCTGCCGTGTCTTTAGCATCGGCCATCAAATCGCCATTTCACTACTGCCAATACCATTGATATATATAGTTAGATGACTAAGCTATACCTTCAAGCGTTTGGAAGCATGATGCCTCCTTCATTTCTCGTCGCCATTGAATATCGGGCAAGAAGTCAGGCGCCCAGACAGACTTATATGGGAAAACATCGACTTTCATTGCGTTATATCTTTTGACATACTTGATGGATTTCAATATAATTTTTTTTCAACTTTTTGTCATTTCCATTACCATATGATACAATGATTTGTTCATTGAACATTATTTTTAACTCGACCAAACATCTAATTTAGTGAACCTACCTCTCTACAGATTTTGATCCATTCTATTAGCAAATGAATCTCATTTTTACAATATTTTCCTATTACATGTAGGATATGGAAAATAAAACATTTATTATAGAACGCTAATATTACTGTATATTTTATTAGATGGCAAATAATAATAAATCAACTGTTATCACAATATTTCGTGAAACTGTTTCCATTCGTTTTGCAACTTAAGTACCTATAGGTACTAACTATACTCTATACTCCTATATTTAATATAAGATAATAAATAACTACATATTATAAGAATGGAGAAAATAAAACAAAAATTATAGATCGCTAATATTACTGTATATTTTATTAGATGGCAAATAATAATAAGTTAACCATTATCACAATATTTCGTGAAACTGTTTCTCATTCGTTTTGCACTTGAGTATAGGTACCTACCTAACTATACTCTATACTCCTATATTTAATATAAGATAATAAATAACTACATATTATAAGAACGGAAAAAATAAAACAATAGCAATGATGAAGAATTTATAGACAATTTTAGCAAATAATATTTTTTATAATACAAATTTAGCATACAATATTTTCATAGTTCACAAAATATTACAATATAAGACAAATTAATGGAATGGAATATGGATACCTATATTGGATCTATGGAAATAAATATTTATTATAATATTACCGAAACTTATATTTTATTACTTGGCAAATGATAATGAATCAACCTAAGCACAATATTCCTTGAAACGATCATTTGGCACTAGGCTTAGCCTGCATGAAACATGACCGATGAAAATATAAAAATACTTATGTATGAAAAGAAATATTTTTATCTGGTGCATGCAGATTCGTACATCCATAAGCACTGCATGAAACTACCATACTTTGAATATTTTTCATTGCTTCAATAAAAAAATATTATCATTTGAAAAAGGCTCTTTTTCTACACAGCGAATACAAATACCCAACTTCTTGCCCGAAATTTTTGGTAGCTACACTAGCGCAGTGGCATCATAGCGGACTTCGCTCTTCTTAATCTTATTCTCTATATCAATGGCCAATACAATCTTCGTCGCCGGAATTCTGGTACCACTAAAACTATAAAATGTGCAAGGAGGACCTTGAAAACGTGGTAGTCCAAACATGTCTCCATTAGGAGCTTTGACAGCTTAACCAATTGCTCGAAAAGATAGTAGAACGGAAATAAATGGTATTATATGAAAATTTTTTCATTTCAGCTGTTTTGTAGACATATTTGTTTTTACTTTGTATTGCTTTCCAAAAAAAATTGAGGTACTCCATTTTATATATGTTTCAAGGTCCCCTGAGTCCAAAAAAGTGGTTTTTAGGTATTGGTCTGTATGTATGTCTGTGTACAGGATATCTCATCTCCCGCAATTAACGGAATGACTTGATATTTGAAACTCAAAGTCCTTACACTATGAGGATCGGACACAAAAATGGTAGTTTCTATCATATGCAATTCAAGATGGTGGCTAAAATGGCGAAAATTATGTCAAAAACCGGGTTTTTCGCGATTTTATCAAAAACGGCTACAACGAATTTCATCAAATTCATAACTAAAGATAGTCATTAATAAGCTCTATCAACTGCCACAAGTCCCATATCTGTGTAAACTTCAGGAGCTCCGCCCTGAAATAGATTTATCAATACGGTAATAAATTTAAAAAAAATTGGAAAAATAATTTTCTCACATTAAGATTTTGCTAACTTGCATCTGGGGAGACTTTCCTATCGTTCTGTAAGACGAATAACGCTGGTTACACACTGGGCGGTTTCTGCCATGGCGGCGAAACTGCTGTCGCCGCCTCGAAAAAAGTCGAGCTTACACATTCAGTGGCAAAAATTCCGCCAACCATCGAGAGGCAAAATTACTGCCACAAAGGCAGTATGATCAGTAGCCAAAATAATTATTGTTGTAGGTAGTTCTTCATCGCAAATGTGATAAACGGTGCACACCCGTACGCTTGCCTCGGGTGAGCATACGTGTATGGGCTTGCATTCGCACGTCTGGACACTGTTCGCTGAGGCATGTGGGCGAACCAGAACCACAGAGAAGGATCAGAGGGAACATTCTTACCGACTATTGTTTCGCCTAATGTGTAGTATCACTTATTCCGGTAGAAAGCGCTTGTATACGCAAATGACGATTTCTGTCTGAGCTTGATTAGTACTGTTGTAGGGGGACGTAGTGGGGAGTCATTGGCATCCTACACTTCCCTCTCCAACAAACCAGTTCACACCACTCTCTCCCCCCAACAAAACAACTGCTGACAGGATTGATGGCTTGAGGCATGCATGCATGTCATTGTTTTGCTAATAATACATAGACTAGACATTCATTTTTCTTATTCTAATCACTTGCTACTCTCAACTCTCCAGATCGCATGAATGCTGCGTCTCCAGTGACAAAGAGGATTAATTTTTATTTCTAATCAACAAGAACTAGAAAACAATAAGTGAATGAGTAGCCAGATAAACTGTTGTCCATTATAAAAATGTAATATAATCCAAACTTTATTACATTATGTACTTCAATTCAATAATTGAAAAAATTTAAATCAATCTAATTTAATCCATAATATTGCGATTTTGAACTTAAAAATTGAGAAAGAGCATGGAATAATTTTAATCATGACATGTTCTTGAGGTGCTGTGTAATGCAGCATTATATTTCTCTATTATTGTTCTAAAATGATTTTAATAAATGATGTCAAAACTGCTCATTAACAATAATATTGTTTCAGTTACTTTTTTTCATTGAATAGCCAAAGATTGTTAACCTTAATAATATTATTTCAGTTGCTTTTTGTTTTCATTGAATAGCCAATGGTTATCAACCTTTTTCATGGACTGTACCCATAGTGGAAAGTTCTAATTTTGCATATGAACTAAATGCTGTTAGGCTAGCCGTCTAGCGGGAGATTGGGGAAGAGGGAGTAATTTGAAAATTCAATGAATTTCTCTCATTATAAACTTATAAGAGTTATAATCTTCTTAGCATTAAGTAAAATAACATCCAGTTTCATTGTATATTATAAGGAGGAAATTGATTGATACTCTTTAAAAAGATTTATCTACCCCTGTTATTATGTATGTGTATTTTTGTCGTAAATGTATTTCCTTTGCTTGATATAATACAAAATTATAAGTAGAGCAATAAAGAGCAAAACTAAAATCATAAATCGATTTTGAAATAATCTTCATGACCTTTTAGAAGAAACTTTGTGGCTGAATCTGCTAATCAATTCCGACCGTGTTGATAAACTTGAAATGCAAAAAATGCTGTTGATTTTATCATTTTTATTCATAGTTCACTTGGACGCACGGTACGATTCAATCACTTGAAAATATCAAGAGATTGAAGATATTCTCCTCATATTCACGATCTCGGTAGTTCTAAGATGGAAAACAGTAGTTGAAGATAAATATTTAAGGTAACTGAGCTCCTATAGGATAAAATTTAGAACCAATCATGAGTTTCTATGATGTATGATCCTCGTTTAAGAGACTCTTGATTAACAGTGGAATTGCGAAAAAATTGTAAAACTTTAATCGTCACTTTTTCAATCGGTTGCAACTTTCTAATGGTATTGAAATCGAAAGTATTGTTGATTGGAGTGAGAAGAGGAGGAAATTCCTCACATCCTTGACTAGATTTTGATTTTATATCTGAATTATTTCATAAGATATGCAGCATTGAATAAATAAATTGTCATTATTTTGTGTATGGAATATGGGTTGAAGTACAGTGTACACTCAACAAAAAATTTCCCATTTCTCTTGGGAACTTGACTCATGATATATGATTTCCAACTTGGGACCTTGACAAGCCGAAAAGAAAGAGCGTACGGGAAGATCTGAAAATTGTATCAAAAGTTATGAATGAAATTTCGATTCTTGAGGTGTCCTGAAAATCTTTGAGATAGAGCGTTTTACCTGTTCTCAGATTGTAGAGCACAAAATTACGCCTAGTAGGATGTTGAATTATACATTTTTGAATTGTGACAATCGGAAGATATTGTTGATTAAATACTATAAGATTTATCAAAATTGATTTTTCCATGAAATTCTACTCGTTTTGGAAAAACTGTAGGATAGAACTGATTGAAGTTAGAGAGGTCTGAATGATTTCATTTTATTCTGAATTTTATGTACAGTAAAAAAGGAGAGAGACGATTTTTTTTGTCCAATGACTGGATTTGATTGTAATAGCTCAGAACTGGAGAATGAACCAGACATATTAGGTATTTGGGCCACTCTGTACAAGAAAATTTTGCATGCGAAAATTGGTTCTGGACTTCTCTTATGCATACAAACCCTAAAAAATCAGAACTACAATGAATATAAAATATTGCCTCTTTTTCATGTCTAAATTGACTGGACTAATTATAATGTTATAACGTGAGTCACATCTATCTTCTATAGAAGGTGGCGACAGGCGCGGATCGCCCCGATCCCCCCCCCCCACTATTTCACAAGTGGTGTTTGAAAAAACTACAGTTACTATAGTTCAGTCACTATAGACATCAAAAGGGCTGTGCTTGCATTTTATATTGTAGATCTGAATTCTCAATTTGGATACATGAGAGAAGTCCAATTTTGTCATGCAAGATTTCCTTGTGCAAGATACAGAATGGCCCAAATATACCTAAAATATATGGTTCATTTTCCAGTACACAAAGAAATGGCCAATTTCTATATTCAGATAAATTATAGAAAAATACTTGATCTTGTATTTTAGAACAGAATCTCATCTTTTAGTTGCTGAAAACGATTCATGGGAGAATATGATCCTAGTGTAAGATTAGATTGTTGAAAAAATCATGAAATCAAAGATACTTTCCCTAGTATTATTCTTTGTATTAGTATTACTCATGTTCATTCTTATAGAACATGATCTAATGAACTTATATCATGGTGCGAATTCTCAATGTTATGACAAGATTATGGAGTTGCTGGTGATGATTGAAGCTAAAAATAAGGTATTTTCCAAAATACAAGGAGCATTGTTATCAGGTGTACTTGAAAATCTATATGTCTGACTGTTTGAATAGATGTGAGTCGTTTATCGAACATGATGTTTTATTCAAATGCAAAATCCAACCGATATTACTCACTATTTCAAATATAAAACAACAAAAAAAAAATAGGAAATTTGAGTTATTATAGACTAGTATTTATAGTGTAGTTAACCATATTTTGCGTTCCATCTAATAGTAGTGTAAAAAGTTGAAAAATATTGCTACAGAGTATGTACTTTGATTAAGCTCTACTAATAGTACAAATCAAGCTTTCTGGAAATAAATGGTGAGTCTACTTATTAGATTCTACAAATATTAAAGAAACATGTTTTTTCAACAGCAAAAATTTAAATTTTTATATTAATATTGGCCTAATAGGTACCCTACCTACGTTGCGATGATATGTTTTATGTACCATATTCATTTATTTACCGCCGTGATACGATATAAGATCCATAGGATCGTGGCAGTTTTCTTGACAGAACCTCTCAATAACGAATACCTCTCAGCAGCGAATTTTTTCTCGGGATAATCGACTCGTTATACAGAGGTTCAACTGTATTTTCATTTTCATAGTATTGCTTTTCGTAACATTGAAGGACTGATGAATTTCGAAGTATTTTCTATTCTTGTTGGGAATATAGATGTTATTGTGGAATGTTGAATATTATTGTTTAACTTTGGGCTCATATATTCTATTGGTATTCATTATAAATTAAGCTTAGTAAATATATTTTGTTCATTTATAGTGGTTTTGTATAGACTAATTATTGAACTAGCATGAGTTTTAACTTTTGACTTACTGAAGGACAAAGTCGTTGTCCGTCTGTTTGTATGTTCTACAATAACTTTAGAAGAATTGATCAATCTTCTCAAATTATGAACACGTATTCTCCAAACCCTTTTACAGGTCAAGTTCGTTGGACAACAAATTGACTCGCTCTTTCGTCCTTTTCAGGATACAAAAATAACATTGAAAGTGCATAAGAAAAAAATTGTTATGATCTATCATTGGTCAGCTGAAGAATTCTTTGCATGCAATTACTACAGTTTTTCCATTCATTCATTCGTAACATCATCTGAGGTTATTTGGGAGCAGAGTTAGTAGACTGTCTACTAACGTTGATTTGGGAGCTATCACACACGCTGACATATGATTTTAGCTGGTTCTTTATACTTTACAACTTTTGTATTCAACAAAATGATACGGGTTGATATAATTATCAATTTGCGGTTTTGGCTATTTATTTTCTCTTGGAACTATGTATCGAAATCATGTATCAAACATTAAAAAAAATGATTTTGGATCCATATGAGTGTCAAAGATGTTGAAGCGACAGAGTAATATTTTTAGAGTAATTTTTCATTTCAAATAACATTCCCAATGGAAACTGCTGTCAAATTATTATTGTAAGAGAAATATTTAGCAGCTTTATCAATTTTCATAAACTCTGTATAATCAAAAGTTGAGGGTTTTAAAGATTACAATGCAAAACAGTTCTTGAGCGAGTTCTCTGAACCACGGGGGTCACAAGTTCATACAGATAGAAAAAGATAAATTCTTTTAACCGTATATTATCATAATATGCTAGAATAGTATCAGTAGTTATTAGTAATTTTTCATATAGTGATAGCTAATAGTAGGTTATAGTAATTGCAAAAATAATAGACTATTTATTATTTGATATAGCCTATTACTAAATAAGTTTCATAGAATGTGTAAATTATTTATTATGCAGATTTTTATATAATTTGCATTCGTCAATTCCATTGAATTAAATTGAATTTTAATTCTGGGATATATTATATCACACACTGTCAACAAATTTATTACTTTATATTTCTTTACTTTGAAATATATTATTGAAAGGAAATAAATTATGGAGGTTTCTGTTTTCTTCATGATCTATTCATTATTTGAGTTTATGAGTTTTGTACTCAGAAATAAATATGGCTGTCTAGCAAGTAGTCAAATAGAAAAAAGCATGAAATATTTTTTTCTGTATACCCAGTTTCCAGTAAGTTACAATTAATCCAGAAGATATAAAGAATAATTTTATTTGACTTTAATTTTTATTAATGGACTAATCATATGAATAGATGGTATGGTGATTTAATAATTAATTATTTTGAATGAAAAAGACTAAGAAATTGTCAAAAGATAAATCATTCATTCAATATGAATAATTACCACAATATCTCAACTTCTCAACTACACAAAAAAAAAAAAAATAAATGAATAATTTGATTTGAAGTTTCACTTTGAATTGAAAAAAAAGTATAACAATAATTGATGGAGCCTCAATTTAATCATTGATAAAAATTATTCTGGAAGGATCTCATTATCAGATTATTTGTCAATGTGTAATAGAATCGACTCATTCATTTATTTATTTATTTATGCATTCATAGAAATAAAATAATTCCAAACTTATTATGAATTACCTATATTGGAAAAGGAACAACAGCTTTTATGTTGATATCAGCAGCATGAGATAATACTGAGAGGGAAATTATGGAGTACTGTAGTATCACACAGAAAATATTACTTTCCTTTCTCCTCTCTGAGAAGTTACTGTACTAGTGTGTGCTTCATAAAATTAAAAATACAGCAGAGCAGAGCAAGCCGATCATCTACTAGTAATATTGGATAATTGCCAATCGTGACTTGTTTTTATTTTGTTGAATGTGGATGTGGAATGACAATAGCGGTGCAAGGGGAGGAGGTGACAGAGTACTACAACTGTTGGTGGGGGATTTCTGAATTAGCGGGGAAGGCCTGTCGATGGTACTGATCTCTCGTAGCGAGTTGAAGAACTAACTGTTAGTCACCCACTTTACCCCCCTCCACACCCACTCCACACTGCTGGTCACCCATTTAGCGAAACACTAGATGAGTTCTCTGATCCCTTCTCTGTGCCAGAACCCTGTCGGTATTTTGGCGTGCTCAAAGGCGCCTCGGGCGAGCATTGAATGTACGTGTGGACGCGTTTTTGCCATACGGGTGAGGCAAAACGTAAACATTGAATGCGTCATAACCTAATTCCAATGAATTAGGTTAATGAATGTCAAATCAAATTGTGATCCAATACCGTAACTAATTATTGTAAATTGTAGGATTTTTGTAATCTTTCAGTATGTGGATTGTCAAATATTTAAATAGAAACAAG
The DNA here is from genome assembly GCF_014356525.2 of Nilaparvata lugens. NCBI lineage: Eukaryota > Metazoa > Arthropoda > Insecta > Hemiptera > Delphacidae > Nilaparvata > Nilaparvata lugens. The sequence continues at coordinate 41,033,030 of NC_052504.1, read as the reverse complement.
CATGGAGTATATAATTTGAATCATGATTAACAAATTTAGAACTGCATAATTCAAGTGAAAATAGCTTCTCTACAGGGTTCCTACAAAAAGTATAGCTCACATATTATCTTACTGTGGCTATCAAATCATCTTGTGTTTATTTTATGTTATCAATCAGAGTTGGTAATTAAAATTGTAATCTTCAATATGATATTATATGTTTTAGATAGCTAGGCTATCCATAGAGAGATTTATTCAAACTTTGAACTTGTATTCCTTGAAGCTTATCTTTTGGAGAATCTTATTTTGTCATGTGTATGAGCAGAGTTAGTTTAAAATGGGCAGCAATTCAGTATTTGATTCAATTTATGGCTAATTTTGTTAAAGAAGACTGTCAATTTTGTAGAACAGTGTTAAGTGCTTTGATTAGGTCATCAAAACTTCTGGAATTATTGTAGAAATTTTCCTTTTTGAGATTCAGAATAGATATTGGAAACCAAGAAATGAATCTCTAATGCCAAGAATCTCAAAGTTAGGGCCAAGCGTTCTTGTAAAGTTATTGCTTCCCTCATGATGGTATCATTTGTATGGATAACTAGTTGAATTAGATTCAGTATATTAACAAAATAATGTTTTGACATACTAGTAAAGTTTGAATTGACAATCTCATATCTTATGTCATGTGGCAATTTATTTTCTTAGTTCAACCTACAATCGTTCAACCCACCAACATCGTTTGTTAAGTTTTATTTTCGATTTTATTATACAAGTCATTGAAATAAATGATACAGCTGTATTTTGTAATAATTATCTTCAATGATGGAATGACACCATTGTTGTCATGATGTGGAAAATTTACATCTATCATGTCTTCGTGTCGTCTGCAAATCAGATAGCTTTTTGAATGCCGAGGCATACGTGGAACGCGTCCACAAGGACGTACAGTGAATGCCGAGGCATGTGTACATACGATTGTTCGCGCGAATCTGTACGGACGTGTGTACAAGGCTTTATGACTTCTCTGTTTCATGAGTGTTCAGTTAATTGCATTTTGCACATTTTGTCCTACAAAACTAGCCTCTGTTCTACAAATTATATCAACAACTCATTGTATATTAACTCACTTATTTTCTCACACTCATCAACCACAAACACTTGAAGAATAACACACACTCAACCACAAACACACCACAAAAGAATCAATGAATGTTATAAACAACTCACAAACTTTACAACAAGACACAACTTAAAAGGCTGATTTTCAAAGACCTCTGACTAGGAGCAACTGAGAAAGAAGACTGATCAGCGGTGACAGTAGACAACCGCCAAATGTGTAAACACCCATTTGGTAGCGTACGCCACTGCGTAGACAAGAGCGGCAAAAAAATCACCAGTCACAGTGGCAGTGGACGGAGGACGGCTGCACAGCTGCCGCCAGCGGCAATTTGGCTGGGCGGTGTCACAGAGAAGGGATCCTCTTCTCTGTGGCGGTGTTTCTGCCGCCCAGTGTGTAAGCTTCCATAGACTACTGCTCGAACGGCGGCGACCGAAATCACCGCCGCGGCAGAAACCGCCCAATGTGTAACCGGCGTGATGATATTTATTTCCATCTATACAAGATGGTAATCATGCAGGAACTTTCTGAACGTGACTTCAACTGAGGGAACAAATTCCAGGATGCCTCATCCCAATAAGGAGCGATTTGGAGTGGCCAGCCCAATGAATCTCCCAATTCGAACACTTGTAATTTTTTTATGGGGGTCTTTGAAATCCCTTGTTTATGTGAGCCGTCACAGGACCCTACATCAGGGAAGAAATTGCTTACATAACGCCTGCAATGCTGGCAGGAGTCATGACAAACGACAGGAATCGGTTTACTCAGTGTATGCACAGAGAAGAAATTCCTTCTACTTTGTGGTATAAATGGAGAATGGGAGACTTCACCCACCCAAATTTGATATTCAAAACTAATCGAAGCAAAACTTTATAAATATGTCTAGATTACAAAAAATAAATACAAACTTTCCGATCCATACAAAGAGATTCATTCACTTAAAAAAAGGAAGTTTTGCTGCCGCATTCTGTATTAGGTTCATCTTGCTTTTACAAAAAATTCCTAATATGCCTAACTCAATTTCGATGAAAAATGGATATGAGGTGTTTTCAAATGACTAATTCATTAATATTAACTGTGATCTGTGATAAAAATTACATATTACCAGTCCACAGATTAAAAAGTAGAATATACTATTATACTTCTTTTATGATTATACAAAGACTGGAGTTTCGAAATAAGTTGAAAGTGATTTCACTGATGTCATTGAAAAGACACAAGCAGCCCACTCTGCCGTGGCTGTAGCAACTCCATATCAAGAAAGCAGAGCATCCCTATTGATGGAGAGGTGTGTTTGTAGTGTTGGTGAAGTGGTGAGACAGAGGATGATAGAAAACATAGAATGATGATTGGATAATGTAAAAATGGCTGGTGTTAGTGATTGTTTCGGTATAGGAAGTATTGTGTATTGTAAAACATGTTATAATAAGGAAATTGAAGGAGAGGTTCAAGCATTCGATCCTCAAACAAAAATGCTTATACTAAGTATCCTTTTCTGTAATATTATTGAAATTGAAAAATGCATCGAAGCTGGTAAACCACCTCTTCTATTTAGCCTAAAACAAGCATTGTAATTTTAAATAATCATAATTGTGTGTGTATTATATTATCCATACTCATTTGAGTATTGTCTTTTCGACTATTTCATTTACTCAATATTGTTCTTTCAAATGAACACAGAGTTTTAATTGTTTTCTATATTCAATCATTGGAAAGTAGTAACGTTTGTTGCTTAGTATGAATGACAATGCACGCTTAACCGCATTGCATTAGATTCAATTGGTAACATTTGTTAAGCTGTTCACTTTTATCAATTGTATATTATGCTAGTTATTTTTATTGATAACTTTATGTAGTTGATACATTTCACAACCAATGAAGGTTATCTTAGTTGTTTAGTCTTGGAGGAATGCTAAGTCTTTCATGCTTAACCTACAATTAGTTTTAGATTTCAAAAAGTTACTTGAAGTAAGCTAATAACTGTTGATTTTTTCCACACATATTTTCTGATAGTTATAATGGATCTTTTTATATACGGTACGTATTATAACTAAGCTTTCTTGTTCTATAAAGTCTTCTTGCCTTGTTTTCTTATCTTATCACTGTTCAAAATCATGTTGTCATCTCTCCGAGAAAACTTTTAGATTATTCATTCCGTGCTTCAGGGTATGATCACATTAGATTCGTTCAAGTGCACATGTGCAGTCATGCATGCCCAAACACAATTATGAGAAACAAGATATGGAAAGGTATAGCATTTTATTACCAACACAAATAGTTTCAACTCTTGAAGACCTATTTCCTATATAAAGACCCAAAATATAAATAAACATTGAATTATTGCTAATTTATGTTCATATGATAATCATCCATATGATTTTGTTTTATGATCTGCAAAACTTAAGGTCTACCTACAATGGGGTTGGGTTAAAATTAGATGTGTTGCTCTATATTAAATAAAGGGTACCTGATAACTAAATAAACATTGAATTATTGCTAATTTATGTTCAATATCGGGGCACCGAGCTTCGCTTGTTATTTATTTATTGATAAACAGATCTCAATTCTTTAGAATGATTGGGAAAGGACTAACAGGCATAGCCCAAAACTGTTTCTTCCCCGAATTTTGATTTATACACTAGATATTCCAAAAAGTAGGTTATGTTCCATACACTTGAATTCAGGTCAAATTTTCAGTCCAAATATTTGAAAACATAAGATTTCTAATTTAGATTGTTTACATACCAAATTGAATAACAAAATAACACTTAATAATCACTTAGAACAGTAAAATAATGATTAACTTTGAATATTATGATATATACACATACAGTACCATCTCATGTCAACAAATCATGATCGACTCAATTAAATTTTCTAGATTTATCGCGAGATACGGTAAGCTAATATTGATTACACAGCTGATCTCCCACACAGACACACGCATCTTCTGTTATTGACAGAAATCGTCATCTGTTTTACCAAGGATGAATTATCCTTTTCATGTCCTTCAGCGAGTTTTCCCAGGAATGAGACCTTGTGCAATCGAATTTTTATATCATAAACCTACTATATTCCAAATTTCGTAAAAATCGTTAGAGCCGTTTTCGAATTCTCTTGAACATATCTACCCATACAACCAGATAACCACATAACCAAATTTATATGTACATACAGAAATTGCTCGCTTAATATAATAGGATATGATAATCATCATATGATTTTGTTTCATTAACTATGGGGTTGGGTTGAAATTAGATGTGTCGTTCTGTATTAAAAATAAAGGTTACCTGATAACTTTTGTGTGTCCATAATTTTAGTAGACTTTAAAAGAGAAGTGAATTCATTTTATTTTTAAATATAACATGGAAAACTATCAAGTTTGATTTAAACCGAAAGTAATAATTTAATACAAGAAGATTAATTAAACTTACCAGCTTAGCTCATATTTGATAAAATATTGAGGTGTAAATCCTTAGCGGCATTTCGAGACGCCGCGACTAGAGCTCATAACTTATAAATTCATTTGGTTTGATGACTTATTGAATTTTTATGTTGTTATGAACGTTATGATTGCAGATGAATTTCAAGTGTTGGCTACTATATTGCTTTTACGATTCATATCTAATGAATCATCGAATCAAATGATTTTGTGTTCTAGTCTCAGCGGTTCTATCTACGCTGCTCTAAACGCTCGTCCAGAGGCGTGGTTAGAGCTGCCGCTACGAGTGCTTATTCCTTATCCCTTTTTCTTCATCAATGACCAGTTAACTTGATAGATGGCGTCATGAAATTACTTCTAAGATGGCAGGTCAGGCTATGTTGTCCTTGTGTGCATCGAAATATTCACTCATGGTGTAGAATGGGTTATTCTTCAGCCACTTCACTATTTTGATTTTGAAGTAATTTCCTGGCAGATTCCTCACATTGACAGGCAGGTCGTTGAACAAGCGAAGGGCAAAAATGGGGAAACAGTCCTTCTATTCTTACTAGTTGTACAGCGTGGAATATCAATTGCCAGCCTCCTCCGTGTATTATAACCGTGAAGATCTGATCCGTGCGGACTTGACTGCTCTCCTTGCACTGGTTGTAGGATGCCCGCCCAGTCAAACAAACATGCAAACACAGTGCTCACGATACCCCACTGTTATTCCTAATATGCTATATATTCCTATAATTATATTCCTAATATCTTTATCTGATGTGATAACTCTAAGGGCCGGTTTCCGAGATCGGGATTTAGCCAAGTTCTAGATTTTAACTGGCTTTAAACTCTGGAGTCAGAAAATTGGCTTTCCGAGTCAGAGCGTTAACGTAGACGAGGACTTGAATAGACTGGAGTTCAGAGATCACGTTAGACCCTGGAGTTTATAATTTCACTTTCTGAGTGAAGGGATCATAAGTCCAGGACTTGAATTAGATTCTCGCCTCTTTCCGAGTCGAGGATTTATTAAAAATCGTCAAGTCCAGAACTTAAAACAGCGTGATTTTAAACCCTCGACTAGGGTAGGGTTTAAATTTAAGTTCTAGACTTAACAGAACAAACACAATTCAGTTATTGTTTTAAAGTAGATGAAAAGCCAAATAGATGTCATGGAATGCCTAAATTATTTGGAGTAGTCCATCTAAATTAATAATTTTTATAGTTAGCAAGTTTTTTTGGAATAAAATTGTATCAGAATTATGCGTAAAAAACTAACCTTATTTTACGACTGTGATATAACCTGAAAATTAATGTAAGAAAAATAATACAAGGATCGCCTTTGAATTTATTTTCCAATCTGAATGTTATTAATCAATGTCTTAGTCAACATATTGATATAACAATAATAAATTATTATTTCAGTTTTTTCAAAACAAATACTTTTTCAAATAGTCTATGAAATTTTTATTCCAAAATCACTGGTTAGGATCAATTATCAATAATAGCATAATGTAAAATGAAATGTTTATTCATTCATCTTTCAAAAGGTTAGGTTTTGCTTTGAATAGGCCTACAAAGAAATCGAAACGTATTTTTAGAAAATAGTTTGGAGAGCATGCTCATTTGAATCATCCCGCTGCAATCAGCTGTTTTCGTTTTGCTGTAATGCCAACAATACAACAGCAAAATATTTTGAATTTCCCTCGTGTCTACTCAAATAAGTTGAGAACTTGATAGACCCCGGAGTTAAGAAGATAAAATCGTGACTCAGAAAGTCGATTTAGACCCTAGCGCTTATTTTAGTCCTGGACTCTGTAACTCCAGAACTTATAGATCCCGAGCTAGGAAACCGGCCCTAAGTGCTTTCTTCTGGAGCATCAGCACACTCTTGCAGCCCGCCGCATGTCCCCACAGCAAGAGTCCGTACAGAAGAAGGGAATGGAAGAGAGCATGATAAACCATGATCAAGTTCTTCCAGATGAGAAGGGTCCTAAGTCTGCGCAAAACCTAGACCACCCGCGCCAGCCTGGAACAAACTCCCTCAATGTGACTTGCCCATTATAACTTTGAGTCAATGATGGGCAGAGTCAGCGATGCTACGGAGTCCACAGACCAGTTGTTGGGTCTTTCCCTCATTCAGAGTCTATTTTCTGCAAACCACTGTTTGGCACTGCTAAAAACTCTCTGTGCATGTAATTCCGCCTGTTCTACCGTCTGCCCGCTTGAGTAGATTGTGGCGTCATCTGCAAACATTAAGACAGGTCCAATGGGCCCAAGGTCATTGATCGCGTTCAGGAAGAGTAGAGGGCCCATCACTGATCCTGTGGCACGCCATGATTCACCATTATGGGGTGGGAGAAAGAACCACCAATGGACATAACTTGTTTCCTTCCACCTTAGTGCTTACTGAACTACATAGCAGCCAATATGGTATAGAGGATCTGGTGTTTTGGAATAAATGAATCATTCAAACAGGCAAAATTCCCACATAAATTGACAATAGCAAAGATTTATCCAAATCATAAATCAGGAGATAACCTGACCCAAAAAACCACCGACCAATAGCTAATCTGCCAGTCGTTTCCAAGATCATTGAACGAGCGGCCTACAACCAGCTAATAACACACCTTGGAAGAAACGAACTATTGTCAAAAAAATCAGCATGGCTTCCGAAAGAACCACAGCACATCAACAGCAATATCTGATTTGTGTGATGAGATATGCAAAATATGGGAAAACAAAGAATCAGCCTCAGGTTCTTTTATTGATATCCGCAAAGCTTTTGACATCCTTGATTGGGAAATTCTCAAAACTAAATTGAAATTTAAGAAAATCCAGGGGAGTGCACTAGAATGGATCGAAGATTATCTAAAGGACAGAAGGCAGTATGTGGAACTGGATTTTCAACAAAAAACATCAATAAACTCATATATGTCGTCATTCCGACTTGTAAGGAGGGGTGTGCCACAGGGCTCGATCCTAGGACCATTGCTCTTTCTAATATATATATATATATATATATATAAATGACCTTCCAGACAGGCTTCAAGGTAACAAAAAGTGCATTCTTTTTGCGGATGACACCAATATTCTACTCCCTGCAATTAAAAATGTGACACAAAATAACCTTGTTGACTACGCTTGCAGGAGGAACACTAATATGCAGCGAAATGAGACTGGCAATTAACAACAACAAAACAGTGTACATAAATTTCACGCCGACTCACCATGTACAACACGAACAACAAAACAGCACTGTGCAAACAGTAGAATTCACCACATTTCTTGGTGTCATTCTAGACAATCATCTGTCATGGAAACAGCATAAATAGAGAGTCTATGTAGAAAACTTTCATCAGCAACATTTGTCTTTAGGAGAATGAGAAATATAACCGATGAAAAAACAGCAATAACTGCCTACCACTCGCTATTTGTCTCACACTTGAGGTATAGCTGCCTGGGGATCGTCTGCAAAATAAAATCTAGAGAGAGTTCTGAAAATCCAAAAGAGAGTAATAAGAAATATTTTAAGAACCAACTACATTGAGCATTGCAAACCCCTCTTCAAAAAAAAAAAAAAAAACAGGAATACTAACGGCAGTCTCCATATATATCTTGGAAGTCGTTATTTTGGTCAAGAAATCAAACCCAATCTTGAGACAGGACAGGTACAGCTATGGGACAAGACATAATCACAACATAGACCTCCCACAACATAGACTGAAAAAGCTCAGCGATTCTTATCAGACCCAATAGTTGATAAACTGGCTAGCAAGTTTTAAATTCGAAATTGACTTTGAAAAAAGAGCAAAATTATGTTTTTTTGTCTAAAACACTAGCCTTAAAGTATTTTTTATTCAGGAGACAGTTCAAAAAGACTGTCAGTTGAATAAACCATGTACAGTAAAAAATGGACCATGCATGGATTCCGTGCATTTTGTAAATAAAATAGTAAAGTTTTTATATGTAAATGTTTAGTGTCTAAGAACCAAATTTAAGTTGGTTTCTTCATTTGTTGACAATGTTTGTCCTGATGTATTAGTATAAGTGTATAAGTGATGTATTGTGTAAAAGTGAGCATCATCTAATGAATTCTGAAACTGAATAGTACTCCTCTGTTTCTTCCTTGAAGTTGGCTGCTGCTTATGCTCGGACAAATTATAATAATTGTGGTGCTGCTATATATGTTAGAGAGAGCTTGGATTGCAAACCAATTGACGTTATGCAGTATTGTGCTGAATTTTAAATTGAACCTGCCTGTGTGGAGATCAGTACCTTGTCCACCATTGTAGTCTTTGTTTACCGTGCACCGTGTGGAAACCTTGAGTACTTCTTGGAGATGATAGATTGATGTTCACAGTTTCTGTCTAGGCTGCGTAAAAATCGTATACCGGGAGGAGACATGAACATAAATTTGGAAGTGTAGAATAATAACTACTCTGCCTTGAAATTTCTCCTATAGTCATTGCTAACTGTGAACCTACGCGTGGCAGCTCCTGTTTGGATACAATTGTAACATCCTTGAATACTTCGGAGTATAAAGTTACCATAATTGATCCCGTTATTGCTGATCATGATGAACCTACACCTATAATAAAGTTACCATAATTGATCCCGTTATTGCTGATCATGATGGACCTACGCCTATAATAAAGTTACCATAATATTGATCCCGTTATTGCTGATCATGATGGACCTACGCCTATAATAAAGTTACCATAATTGATCCCGTTATTGCTGATCATGATGGACCTACGCCTATAATAAAGTTACCATAATTGATCCCGTTATTGCTGATCATGATGGACCTACGCCTATAATAAATTTACCATAATTGATCCCGTTATTGCTGATCATGATGGACCTACGCCTATAATAAAGTTACCATAATATTGATCCCGTTATTGCTTATCATGATGGACCTAAGCCTATAAACGCTGAGTGATTCTGCGATTAGTCTGCCTGACTTTGGACTTACCTCATATCGAATCATCAGGGAAGACCAACTGCCTTTCTTCAAGGCTGCACATGCAGGTGTTGACTGGAGCAGTTTTCTTACTCGCTATCTGCCTTAAACTACATTTTGTGCTTTCTTCGACACTTTCATGTATGTGATGATGGTTATTTCCTAAAAAAATCAGAAATTTCAGAGGACCCACAAGGAAACATAGGCGGTCTGACAGGACTCGTGATGATAAATCGTGGTACACACCGAGACTGTCTCAGATCAGAAATTTGATTGTTGCATTGGAGAGGTGGAAAGGATTGCTGAGACAAAAATTGATTAAGAGGATTTTTTAATGCTCCGGGCTGCAGCAGCAATTTGAAAGGTGGAAGAAAATCAGGCCGTCAGATGTTGTTCGAGCTATATAATCAGCTTCAAGAACTGCCCTAGCCCTGTCATATATGGAGTCACTGTTGGTGTGATGGAGTTTGTTGCAGACGAGATTGCTGTGCCCTTGTCTCATCTGCTTGATGCCTGTTTCAGTCATGGCTATTTCCCTGATGCCCTGAAGTTGTCACGCACAATACCAGTCTATAAGAAGGGAGACCCTGAGTCTATGAACAACTACCGCACTATATCGAACATTCCTTTGATGGGTAAGGTGCTTGAGACCCTAATGAAGGAGCAACTTGTGTCCCACTTTGAAAAAAATACCTGTTCTCGGATGCTCAGCATGGTTTTAGACGTGGAAGGTGAACGGTTACGGCTGTCTCAGGGATGATTGACTGCATTGTTGAAGCCTTTGTACAGCACATAACCTATAAGTTCATTAGATTCGATGATTCATTATTAGATATAAATTTTAAAAGCAAAATAGTAGCAAACACATTCATACAACATAAAAATCCAATGAATTTATAGGTTATGTGCTATAGACTATAGACACGGCGGTTCTAACCTCGAGTCTCGAGAAGCTGGCTAAGGAGTTACACCTTTAGGCTTAGTTGCACAAAAGCCTGCCTGTTAAATTTAAATAATGATTAAATGAATATTTTTGTTTTTGAAACCTATCTTCTTGTATCATAAAGCATATCCGCTCAACAGAGAAGACTTCGGATTATTATTTAATAATTTTTAATGTGTGTTTCTCTTGAGAATGTATAAAAATGAAATTTTGAATTTTCCTCAACAATTTTCTCAGAATGCTCATCATCTAGTGGAAAGGCATCGTTGAATGATGTACATGTAGTGAATTTGTCCTTAGTAAGTGATGTACAAGTAAGAAAAGAAGTCAATATTTCCCCCGTACATCAACCAGCATTAAATTTGCAGAGAGTAAGTATCCTTTTCATATGCGTTTCTTCTTTGTTTATACTGAATTAAACATTTCAAAGGTACAAATAACTTTATAACATTCTAATTTTATCATTTTACTAAGTCTTGTCAATTTAACGCGAGAATATCTCTAAATTGTCAGTAGCGTTAGGGGAAAAATAGTAATCATGCGCAACTCCGAAACCTTTGTGAAATAAGTAGTAGCCCAATTCATTTCTTATGAATCATACTTATCGTTACGTAGGCTTATCGTTATGTTTTTAGGGAATTGTTAGTGAGGAACATTTTAAAATGCATTTCACTTCTTGGCCAGGGTCAAGTTACTATTATATATTTAAATGTACTTTTAGTGGGTTGGGGGAGCTTTTGAGTCGAACTCAAGTATTTGTTGAAAACCAGAATTCACCCACAGTATCCCTGCTTGTCGTAGGAGGCGACTAAAAGGGACCCCCTTTCCAAAGCCCTTCTTCTCCTTCTTAATATGCTTTGGAACTTTTCATTTCAAGAATGTCACTTTTCCATTGACTTAGCTTTGTGCCATTCTTTCTTTTTCTATCTGTCGGTCTTTCCTGGTCATATTCTTACTTCTTAGGCCAACCGAAGGTGTGATGTGGACCGTGCTGATGGGTGGTGCTTTTATAAGGTGTCTAAGGCTAGGGCCACACGAGCGCACAACGTGCATCCGTTGCAACTTACTTTTTAACGTCCGTTGTAGAAATACATAGAAGTGAATTGGTGACAACACACGAGGTACGTGCGTACCAAGCAACGGAAATCGTAACGGACGGTGATTTTTGAACTGCTCAGAAATGCTACAACGCACGTCGAGACATGCAAAAATTATTGCTTCGCCTGTTCAATTGCGTAAATCCAACTGACGTTGACGCACCACACTCAACGCTCGTGTGGTGTCATTGGCGACGGCCGCAAAAAGTAAGTTGCAACAGACGCACGCACTATGTGCGCTCGTGTGGCCCTAGCCGAACGGTGCCTGCAGGATACCAGGCGCCCTCCTGCAGTTGGAGTCAAAAATCTTTTATCTATACAGTGATAAAATTATTCAATTTTCTACCTCCTCCTATCAGAAACATGGATATTAAAAAACTTAAAAATAAATTAAAGGTAACTTGTCGAAGAATCGTATTTATACAATCAATGAAATTTTCCAAATGAATCTTGAAGTGTAAGGCTAGTTTCATACAGCAGAATCCTGCCTCCTGAAGATCATATTACGGAAGATTATATTTCATATTTTGCAGCTCTACTTTGCTTTCACATGGGGATCTTTCAATTCAGCCGACGGATCTTACAATTGAGCCGACGTTTGCTCAAAGTATGACTCATCACTTTTTCTCGAAGTCCAACTTCCTTAAAAATATAGATAGCAGATTTCGTATTTGGATTCAGCGACCCCAAATTCTTTAAAGCGTAAGTCCCATTTTCAAAAATACCCGAAAACAAGGGAGTTATAGCTGTTTTTAATATATCTTTCCATTATCATATTATGATCATATGGTAAACGTACTAAGATAACAATACTCCTGCCTCACGAAGAGACAGGCAAAGGTTTTGAGAAGTTTTTAATAAATTTATGAAAAGCTTGATAGCTTGAATAGTGATCTGGATATCTGTTACACGTTTTTAGTGTAAGATATAATATAATATGTCTAATAATAATTTTAATCTGTTTTTTAATTTTATAATTTTTAATCTGTTTTGTCAATCGACAGGAAAACATTGGTTTTTCAAAGTTATCTTACTACCTTGATTTTCAGAAATCAAGATAAATATCACACCAAGTTTCCTACACGGATACATTGTAAGTTGTATTATAATAGCTACAGTACATACGTACTGTATAGTACAGTACCTGTTCGTTTATACCGTATAATTATATGATAATAGAAAGCTTTATTAAAACAGCCATATCTTCCTTGTTTTCGGATATTTTCGAAAACGGGACTTACGTTTTAAAGAATTTGGGGTCGCTGAATCCAAATCCGAAATCAGAATCTTTCCATCTTCATTTTCAAGAAAGATAGATTTTGAGAAAAAGTAATGACCGGAGAGACGTAGGATCACCATTTGAAAGCGGCGATTTGTCCGCTAGTATCTCGATCAAAACTGGTTTCTGCTTGCCTCGAGGGGAAAAGACGTGACAAAAGGCGGTTCCTGGCTCGGGATCCCCATGTGAAAGACACGATTGGTCTCAATTTACTTCGACAATAAAACGTGAACACTGTTCAGTCAAGTTGCACGTCTCCTATCGTGTGAAAGACGCCTAATAGTCTATTACATGAGAGATCAAAGATCAATTTCTGAGTGTAGAATTAGTTATATTTATTTATCTATGTACAATTGTTACTTATAGTTTAGTACCTAATAGTTGTATTTATCTGTTATGTGTTTTACTTTTGTTGTTACCATTTGACGTTGTAATGCATTTTAATGTTCTCACTTGCTACTACAATAAAACATTTATTGTGCTGATGGGTAGTGCTTTTATATTATGTCTCTAACGGTGTTTGCAGGATAGCAGGCGCCCCCCTGTGGTATTTAGCCTTGCCTGGACATACGGGGTTCTGACTGGGTTGACTCCACTTCTCTAGCTGTTCGTGGGAACCACATAAACAAGCCAAACCCCAAGGCAACTCCAGAAGTTGCCTTGCCTTCAAATCCATCGGGATCTGCCCCATCAGGGGAGGTTCCTCAATCTGAAATGGGTGCTTCAGGAATACAGGAGGTTCCGTTGCACTCTTATGTAGAGGCTATCATCATTGAAAAGGCTTCTACTGATCACAACATAGATGACGTTAGCTCAATTACTCTATCTCAACTGGAGAGGAAGGATGAGCTTCTCAGACAACTGCTCAAAGAAGGGCGGCTATTCAGGCAGAACTTCTTGGGAGAGGTGAGGCTTTTTGACCCTGCAGAGTTTCGGAGGGCCAAAACGAAAAACCCAAGAGACCAGAGACGATTGAAACTCCAGGTTCAAATGCTGGTCAAGAGGCTGAGTCGAGGGTGGCCAGTCGCCACGCGCCTCAGAGGCAATCTGGAGACCGATCCCACAAAAAAGGACAGGAGTGGAACTCACATAGGTCACGAGTTTGCTGGTGGAAAGACCAAACCTCACCGCTGCTCAAGGAAGGGCGGCCTTTCAGGCAAAACTTCTTGGTAGACGTGAGGCTTTTGACCCTGCAAAGTTTTCGGGGGACAAAAAGAAAAAACCCAAGAGACCAGAGATGGATGGAACTTCAGGCACAAAATGTGGGCCAAGATGATGAGTCGACGGTGGCCAGGTGTCCAAGAGGCAATTTGGCGACTTCTTCCTCAGCCGAAGGACCTACAATGAAGGCCAGGAGTGGGACCCACGTTGGTCACGAGGACCAATCAGTCTTAAGAGCCTGCCAAGCATATCACACTGGATTGCGAGAGACTATGGGCAAGAAGAAGGGCTCTGTTTGGCTACAAGCAACCAGGTGATGAATGGAATGTTAGTATAGGGAAAAACTCCTGCATCTTGTAAAGGACACAGGTATTGATTTGCCCAACTAACGTACTTGGGAACACAATAAACTCCGGTTGACGTGTGGGGTTCTTTGAAACTTTGGATCCTTGAATCCGTCCCTTCAAACGTAACATAACATATTTAAATGTAATCAACTATCTTTGTGCAGTTGAAGGAAGTATCGCCAAATTATTTCTGCTACATATAATCTCTTCAAATCTGTAGAATCATTTTAGTAGGTTATACCAAACTATAATATTTTGTCTAATATTTTTTTATTATTTTGCAGTTGAACACTAGAGTAAGAAATCAGGTTGAAGAAAAGAGAAGGTTAGTGACAGCATTAGCAGCAGGAGTTTCACCCGATGGCCAAAAATTATTCCTCACCATTTGTAAAACGTGAGTATCAACTCGTTACTTATTTAACCTTTCTTATTTGTTCCAGTTCTGATTTTAATTTGAAATAAACGTTCATCATTATTCAAATATTATTGTGATCAATAAAGTGGTTATAAATTTTACATTTTTCTCAGTTGTATTAACTTAACAAAAGGAACTAGACGGGTAGGAAGTCATTGGGACAACACTAACATTGGTAAGAACAGTTATATTTATCAATCAAACCAAGTTGAGTTGGTGGAATTATATGGATTCGTCATGAAACCAGGACAATCGGCCCACGAATCGATATGAATCGTGAAAGCAATATAGTAGCACTTCTATGGCAGCATTATGGCTACAAACATCGACCCCAATTTTCAAGTCTCAATCTATTCTTCAACTCTACAAGGTTCTGGCGATTCAAATTCCGTGTAATGTATTTTTTAAAACGACCAATTCTCCCAGATGGCTGTTTATAAGTGATAGAAACTGCATGATGATCGGATATATGACACT
The DNA here is from genome assembly GCF_014356525.2 of Nilaparvata lugens. Taxonomy (NCBI): domain Eukaryota; kingdom Metazoa; phylum Arthropoda; class Insecta; order Hemiptera; family Delphacidae; genus Nilaparvata; species Nilaparvata lugens. The sequence continues at coordinate 41,017,828 of NC_052504.1, read as the reverse complement.
CAATCACCTCATGTTTATTGACTGGAAAATTTGTACAAATGTTGTCAATGAAGGTTGACGTCAGTTCGGTAATTCTAGTAGGCAAGAGAATCCTCAAGTTCAGACCAAAAATCTTCATTAAGTTATTAGAGCAATTTGCAATTCTATCTTTCTTCATAATAATTACATTAAAATCCCCCCCCCCCTATTATTATTCCATGCGAGTTTAAAAACGGTTCTAATTCTTTGAGATAGACACTCAACTTTTCAACAAATATATCAACATTAGCATCAGGACTCCTATATATTGATGACAGAATTATACGTTGATTATCCAATTCCACCTGTATGTCACAGCACTCAAAAATCCCTTGCTAGGAAAAATTCTAACCCATCTCCGTAATCTTTAAACTTCCAGTCATAGTTGAATCATTCTTATAAATAGCGACCCCTTCCTTTCTCATATCATTTCTTTCAAAATAATTCAAGAATATATAATTGTGCAGTTTAATTGAATTTAATTTATCATCAGTCAGACCTTGCTCACTTATGAGAAACAAATCTGGAGCTTTCATCATCCAAAAATATTTCCACCTGACCCACCTTATAAGCCAGTAATCCTACGTTAAGATGTATCACTTTGATCTTTCTTTTTTTCACACATTTTTCATGAGGAAAACGAACGTCTACATTCGACTGTAAGTGTCTGAATCTCTTTTTGAAAGTATTTTTCGATTTAGTTTAAAGTTTATCATAATTTAAGTTTGAAACATGATATCCATCCTTGTCCTCAGTTATCAGTTTAAAATCATATCGTCACTCTTTGAACTTCACGATACACAGGCAAATCTACGTGGAAAATTGATCGAGTAATCCGATTAACCAATTTTTCTTTACCTGATCTATTCAAATGCAGTCTGTTTTTTGTGTATGATTTATTAGTATCTTTAAATGTAAAGATCATTGAAATGGTTTCAAGATATCGATTTGCAGATATCGCCATCAATTTTCTTTTAAAATTCTGTATCGAAATCATGTAGGCCTATCACATGACTTCCCATTTGAAAAATGAAGTGAACATTATTCACAATTGCAAATTCAAATTGATGAGCCAAAGTATGGCCTCGTCATCTGCTTTACACAAATTTTGAAGCCATCCTTGAAGCCTTGTCAATAGACACACAACAATGATATGGCTCAAAGTTTGCTCCAGACCACATTCTCAAAGAGGGGAATCCGCCAGGCCCCATCTATTCATATTCTTCGGACATCTTCCCTGACCTGTTCTAAAGCGGAGATCTAAGCCGTAGTCCTCAGAGTATTATCCTTACTAACTCCCCAATGAGGATCCAGCTAGCCTCTGGATCCAGCTAGCCTCCTGATCTTCTCCAAGTGCTCTCGGAAAGTCAGTGACATGTCCAGTGTAACTCCAATGTAGGTGCGATTCATTCCTGATCTTCTCCAAGTGCTCTCGGAAAGTCAGTGACATGTCCAGTGTAACTCCAATGTAGGTGCGATTCATTGGGATCTTCTTTTGACAAATATTCACAATTGGCACTTCATTTGCCAGCTGGTTATTCATATGGAAGGATGTTTGACTTAGAACCCCTAATTATGCAGGTAGTCAGGATGTTAGTCAGGTATCTGTCTCAAGGATTTTATATATATATATATATATATATATATATATATATATATATATATATATATATATATTGCTTCTAATTTGTGGGATGTCTAAGGTGTAGATGTTGAATAAAACTGGTGATAAAACTGATCCCTTAGGTACACCATTGCTCAGCACTTTCTTCTTGCTTATCTGCTCCCCCAGATAAGCTCTATAACTTTTATTTGATAAGAACCTATCAAATAGTCTGATGGGTTTGGAACATTTGAACATTCTCCCCAGCTTCAGCAGGAGACTCGTTTTCCACACAGTGTCAAAGGCTGCAGTAAGTCAATAAAGTGTGCCGTGCTATGAATTTAGAAAGTTAATTTGTAATTTAGAATTTAGAAGCACACACAATATAACTAGAACAATATAACTAGAGAACGGGAATCCAGAAATGACAAGAGAGACAACGAAATAAGAGAGAAGATATGAAATATATTGTCACCTCTTACAGTTAAAATTCAACAGTTAATAAAACAAAATGAAGTTACATCATGAAACCGAAAATAAAATTACTAAATTTAGAAAGTTATCTCTGATATAGATAATTCGGTAATAACCTACTCTGTCTGCTCTACATTGAAAACGTTTTAGATTGAATCATAAGAAGCTTAAAGGACTCTAATTTCAGAAAGAAGAATTGAAAATTATCATAGATATTTCTCAGAAGTCAATCATAAATAACAATACATCTTTTAAAAGAAATATCAACATAAAATTCTTCAAACATTTAGAACACACTTGGAAACTTTTAAAACATCAAATATTAATAATCCCCAATAATAACTATTCTGTATCTTTATATCATGAAGGCTGCAAAGACAAATATTCCTCAAGTATCACATCACGGAATTTTATATAGGAAGACTATTCAAAAATATGTGATATCAAAACAAATTTAGAAAAGCTAGTGTCCTTGAAACTTCTATTCGATCCTTTACAACTTTAAGACCAAAAATTATTTTAAAACATTAATTTATCAATAAGGGACCTTTAAACATTAAGACCAAAATTATTTTAAAACATTAATTTATCAATAAGGGACCTTTAAACATTTCTTATACTAATTCAACTTTTAGTAGTTTTTAGTAGATTATAAAATATAAATTTAAAGAAAACTGAAATTCCCAGCTGGATCCTTACAGAGAAAATATGGCCTCACATTTCAATGTAAAGATACAACCGAAAATCTATTACTCAAACCAAATTAATAAAATTTGTAATCTATCCATTCCCAATTTCCAAAGTTACGATTTAACAAAAAAGTCTAATTCCGCACGTTTTAATTGATTGGATGGTTCGCACGTTTTACACCCCTCCCTTTTTGAAAGTCTATAGTTACTAAAACCCATTCTGTCACATCCGGAGTTCCTGGGACGTTCGTTTAATTTGGAAAAAAGTTGTTACCTCAAAGCTGTTTCTTCAATTTGAATCTAGGCTCGGTGATCGAGCTCTACACGTCCAGATGGACAGGAGACAGCATACCCCAAGCTTCTAGGACTGCCATCGATTCAGAGGCATCTCAGCGGCTTAAAGACATTCATGAACCCGTAAATTGATGGACTCGTACATTGATGGACCCATACTTTGATGGACCCGTACTTTGACGGATGTTAGAATAAAAAAAAACTAGGATAATACAAATTAACTTAACTTCAGTTATATAATAAAATCAACATTATTTAGGTGCTTCCTATAAGAAACTCAAATACAAAAAAATACTTTAAAATACAAATAGCCATTATTTTTATAACTTGATTTATTTGTAGTCAGGGTCATGCCCTATATACAAAGAGATGGGTACATAGCATTCCATAATACAATACTTCAATTCACTAGTATATGGAATAACTTTTCATTATAAGATCTTTCGAGTATAGTAGTTATTTTGTTCAGTCTGCTCTCTTACATAAATTACATATAGTGTAATTTAAAAGGTAAATTACATAATAGGTGTTTCCTTAAGAATCAAGAAAGCCTTTCATTAGAATCAGCAAAACAAATAAAATCTATAACACAAAGTACTGTCATTTAAATTTAGGTTAATAGCTTCCTCTTCAAAAATAATTTAAAATAAAACAAATTTCAATTCCTTCTAATAGGTACTCTGAATTTCTACAAAACATATACCGTTCATTTTCTTCCAACATTTATCAGTTTGAATATAAAAATACCACCTTCCATTACACAAGAGAATCAAAAGGACTATTCTCAATTATTATACTTTAATTACATTACAATAAATACTTTGATGGAAGCTTTCATCGATAATAATTTCCTTAATTATATTATAAATCTATGACATACTTTTAGTAGCGGTTATAGGAGGAAAATCTCCATTGTGAGGTGACCAATTTGATATCCTCTCTTCTTAATTAAAGCAATTACTGAGGCGGAAAAAACTAAATATGCTACTGGAACAAAAGGTTCCAGAGCCAAATACTAAAAAGCCTAAAGCTGGCATGAAAGCCATGATTAACACAAAGTTCTGTGACTACATTTTGTACTGCTTACAACAGAGGACAGACGCTGAGTGAATGCACTTTGCTTCTGTCATTTTGCCGTGGACAGCTGTAAACGGCCTTACTAGATAGGAACCTAACCAACGTTAACTGTGATTGGCAGTTACTATTTTCTAGAAAAATTCCCGCCAATAGAAAGGAACGGTACAACTACAATTTAAGATACATTCTCCCACCAAGTGACAGCTATTTCCAAATTCCCAACCAAATAAGGCATGTTTGATAATCAATCGGACACAAATTCCTTGCCTTATAAGGTCATGAACCAGACTGATGCTCCAGGAAAATCGTTGATTTTCTTAGTACTATAACTTCTACGCACACACTAACAGAGTCAACACAACACAACGCAGAAAAGCAAACCAGCGAAACAAACTGTTATAACAGAGTGACTTCTCATGATAATTCGCATAATCCTCACCATTCACAATTAGAACAATGAATATTGTTACAAAAGACTGCTATGGTTTTCAAATTTTTCTGGAATCCTATTTCAAAGTGAGTAATGAACGCCAAACCCTGGTCAGTGCAACTCATATTTTTTTCGGAAATCAGACTGCTTAATAGGGGGTTTAGTTGTGGAACTATGTATTCACATATAGTTGTCTTAAAATCTTCTCTTCTAAGAGGTAACACAATTGCCGGTGTGGAATAGTGTTGTCTTCAACAATTATTTCTAAGCGCATTAATCAGAAAATTTTATTGATTTTTAATCAGTCTCAACATTTTTCAAGTAACTAGTATGTTGATAACGTATCACGAAATAGTTATGACTTTTCTGGCTTCATAGAAATTACTGGTCCTCTGGCTTTAGACTATTCTCCAATTTGGCCTATCCAATTCTCTAGTTGTTGAGTACTTATCAATCTTGTTATTTAATGTGAGAAATTTAATCATATTGACGTGGTCTTTCAGGTTAATATTAATTTTATATTTTTTTGATTTCAGAATAAACGAAGTAACATGGCAAGGACCAAATATAGTTGTCTTGAATCAAGTTACTATCACTCCCCCTTATAGACCTGAAAATGTTATTGGCAATGCTGATAGCAAAGCGTTCAATCATATTAAAAAAGTGGTAAGTCTTCATCAATATGTCAATTATCATTATTTTTATTTTTTCTTTGAGAAGTCTTGTGAGTTGATCCAGAATGTAAACTACTCTTAATTCATTGCCTATGTTATTGCAGTAATTGTGGAATGGTAAGTAACATATTGATTCCTTTCTCCACTAAACCAACTGCAGTGTAAGTGATTTGACATTATACTACCCTGCACTCATTTCCTGGCCGCAACATTATCAATGCGTTTACCCAGAGATTCAATTCTAATGAAAGCTAACATATTCAGTTTAGAAGCATATTCATGTATTTTCTTTATTTTAATCTATTAAACGAAAAAGATGAAAGGATTTGGAGTCCTTTGTTGATAGCCCTGAATTTCTTGTTTCTAATTTGATTATAGTAATAATTACTACACAATATATTGTATTTTGGATGTAACACACTCCAATTATCAGTTCTAAGAAAATACATATAATTTAAAGTTAAACTTGGTAGTAAATTCATCTTGAGTCTAATATTCGTATGGAGTTTACAATTCTATTGGTTATATCTTGCCAAGAAATAAATTTGAATAGAATGATATTGTTTCTAATGAACAAAATAACAATTTCATTTTCGATTCCTTATAAACTTACTCAAGTTGTACGCTATTCCATTTTTTGAATTGCTATGAACTTATGTTATGTTCAATGGCCATCAGCCTGAATGAGAAGACTTTTCTTGCCAATTTGGTTTTTTCTATATGAATCAATAATACTCGAATTCAAATTTGAACGTACTTGACTTTGATGTTCTCCAAAGACAAAATTTCTAGATACTTGCTGAACTTCTGTATTACATTTGAACATTATCTGTCAATTGTTTCTTGGGAAGACCTAGGAAATGCAGGGAAAACGCTTTAAAACCGCCGATCTTGGGTGGAACTTGAGCTTTATTTCAAAACACATACATTCTTATATTTCAGCTGAGCCTGTTAACCAAATTTGAACATTGCCTCTCAATTAGTTTTTAAAAAATGTGAAAAAATGAAGAAAAAACGCTGGGAAACGCAGTAAAACCGCCTATCTTGGACGTATATTTGCATGACCATTTCTAATACAGGCCACCTGTATTAGAGGTAGCTATGATATTTGGCGTTATTTCGAAACTTTCCAATAATTGAACATTTTTATACCTAATCTGAGCCTGTATACCAAATTTAAAGATATTTTGCTGATTAGTTCTTGAAAAAGCTCAGAAAACGCATGGAAAAAGCAGATTTTGGGCGTATCTTTGGATTTTTTAAGAACCGTTCTAAATGTGCATCTAGAAGGCCAACTGAACAAACATGCCAAATTTGAAAGTATTTGGTTCAGTAGATTTTTAGTTCTGTTTATTATGAGTGAGTGAATGAATGTGTCAGTCCCCTTCCGCTTTTATAAATATAGATATCATGACATATTTCAAAAGTTTATTAATAATTTTTTTGGAGATTCAGCTTTCAGATTACGTTAACGATATTGGGAGTATGAGAAAACTTGAAAGAGATAATATTATAAGTTATTAGTTACGAAAATGCTTTAATAAGTAAGGGCGAGCGATTTTACTCATCACTTATAAACTTAATTATAAAATTCAACTATTTGGAATCTTAATGACATTACAGGTGTTATAATTTATAGTTGTTACTGTAGTAGTCAAAGACCTTATCTCTTTGAGGTCTTTGGTAGTAGTACTTTAGTATATTCAATGGAATGAGATGAAAACAGAAAAAAAATCTGGTGTGGCGCACTCACACAACTTTCCTTGCCGTTATGAAAATTTATCAGCTGACGCTAGTGTTCCCGCGCATCTCAATTGATTCAAAGATCCAAAGATCCAAGATCCAATCTTGATCTATTAATAGATAATAGATCTTTGATCTATAGCTTTGAGATAGCATCAACAGTTGCCAACAGTTTGTAATTGAAATAATAACATTTTCTCGAATTTCAAGCTTATTTTCAATTTTAGGTGAAAATGTTACTGAACATTAATTGAAGAGATTTTCATGCTCAATCTTTTCCACTTGGAATTTTCTGTTTAAATTGTATCTAAAGCCTGATAATTGGGAATCTAAAATCAAACTTTGCATAGATGGGGCGGAGCTCTTGAAATTTTTACAGATATGGGACTCGTGGCAGTTGATATAGCTTATCAATGACTACTTTAGGTATAAATTTGATCAAAATCGTTGGAGCCGTTTTCGAGAAAATCGCGAATAACCCTGTTTTTCACAACATTTTCACCATTTTATCCGCCATCTTGAATTGCATCAGATCGAAATTGTTCGTGTCGGATCCTTATATTGTAAGGAACTTAAATTCCAAATTTCAAGTCATTCCGTTAATTGGGAGATGAGATATCGTGCACACAGACGCACATACACTCATACACACACACACACACACACACACACACACACACACACACACACACACACACACACACACACACACACACACACACACACACACACACCACACACATACAGACCAATACCCAAAAACCACTTTTTTGGACTCAGGTGACCTTGAAACGTATAGAAATTTGGAAATTGGGGTACCTTAATTTTTTTTGGAAAGCAATACTTTCCTTATCTATGGTAATAGGGCAAGGAAAGTAAAATTGTTTCGGTTAGTTGAATTTTCAGTACTCTAAGCTAATTGCGCATGCGCGACAGCTGTGTTATGGCAGGCGCTCACTGACGCGAATCAGCTGCGAAGTTTTGATACGGTGCAAATTCAATTCTGAGGAGGACTTGCCGTGCGGAAATTTAATACCATTGCGGTGCTGCCGAAAACCGATGCGTTGCGAAATATTCGCATACGAATAATTCGCCACTTTTGCTACATGCAGCATTTGCAGCGCTTTTTCGCGTTGCGAATTTTGTGGCGAGTTCTGGAACTACAATAGTTTCGTCTGCGTTGTAAATGTAATCAAACATTGCAAAACCACAAGTAGTAAAATGGCGAACACGGAACATTTGTTGGAAATGATTCATACTTATTCAATATTTAGCCCAGTAAATGAAGGTCCAAAAAAGCAGTTTCGATCCGAAAATTAAATAAAAGCTGAATTTCCCACCATCGATAGAACCCTCCCAGAGGGTCATTCGTCCAAAAGTCCCAAGAAATCCCCTTGGAGCTTTCCCCCCAGCCCCCTAAAGCATGAAAAATGCAGGTAAACACGGAAAATCAATTATCTCTGTAACCATTGATCGGAAAGAGTTCTATTATACGCCATTCGATGCGGTACATTATGGACTAAAATATTAGTTATATTCATTTTTCCAATAAAATCAACAGTTTTCTTAATAAAATAATATATATGTAAAAATTTAGGGGGTTTGTGATTTGATTTTTTTTGTTTTCTTCGATTAACTTCGAAACGAATAGTTTTAAAGGAAAATGAGCCAAATAATTAATGTAGCCACTGTCATTGCAAATCCATTGATGTATATTGTTATGAATTTGCTATTCGATTTGACGCTGTGGAAGGGGAAACAGTCGACGCGGAACGGCGCGGCTGACTCTCTTAGCCATAGTAAACAGCAAACTGGAAATCAATTATCTCTGTAACCATTAATGGGAAAAAAATCTATCATATGTCATTCGATTCGTTACATTATGGATTAAAATATTAGTCGTATTCATTTTCTCAATAAATCAAACAGTTTCATTGATAAAATAATATATATGTAAAAATTTAGGGGTTTTTCGATTTGATTTTTGTTTTCTCCGATTAACTTCGAAACAAATAATCTAAAGAAAATTCGACAAATAATTAATGTAGCCACATTAATTGCGAATCCATTGATGTATATTGTTATTTATTTGCGATTCGATTTGACGCTGGGAAGGGGAAACAGTCGACGCGGTACGGCGTGGCTGACTCTCTTCACCATATTAAACAGTAAAATACAGTAGTAGGCCTACTGCTTTCTAAGTTGCATCTTATTCACACTATGGCGCTCGAAACAATCAATTTTGTCTATTGTTTTGACATACGATGAAACTAATTTTTCACATTTTAATTCTCTAAAATCATTTTGTTGTTATATATGTGCTAAATCATGCATTCTATGACAGACAAAGATATTGTTTGCAATCGATAAAATATTCATACTATTACATAATATAATACATATAGAATATGTGTGTATGATCATAATTCTATGCTAAAATTTATCATAAGTTATGAATGTCAAAAACTGAGATAAATCATAGATTACAATAGTGTTAACAGTGGCAATTTCCTGAAAAATCATAGCGTGCAGTGTTTGCTGTTTTCTACAGTTAATATTCTCCAAGCCAGGTTGATAATTACCTTCAGTTGAGCCAAATATATATGACGGCTGAGGCATAAAAAAATTTATACATTGGGCTTGTTGAGTTGAAGCTTTCTATGATTCTCTCTGTAAAGTAGCTTATCTTCCGTTCTTACTAGTTGAATCTACAATGTAGATTGTCCAATATGAAAATTCAGTAGATTCTAAAGATGAAAGCCATGCAAACATACAAATTAAGGAAGAGTAAGCATGCATAAAAGGTAGGAAAATCATGAAAGTGTTTCACATTTAACCACAAAGTACCCTACCGTATAAGATTAATTGAAAGATGATTCATCATCTTCTATTATTTTTGTTAACATATTGATTTTTCACATCCACTCGCATCTTGTCATTCATTACACAAAATTGGCAGAAGCTTTTCTTTATGTCGATTAATGTTGATTGAAACTGATTTTGATTAGGGCACCAAAAGAATAGATCATTTTCTATTTGAAGCATTCAAATTAAATCTATTGAACATGATTTCTTATGACTTCACAGATTCACAGCATTCACAGATTTAGTTGTGTGAAGCTATTTGAAAAATGTACCTGATTATCAATTTCATGGTTTTTATACCATTGTAGTTCATTGTGATCATTGAAGGGTTGAAGTGATGAGTTAGTTCAAGTGAATTCTAGTACACAAGTATATTGTGCTTATAATGGGCTCTTCTTTATTTTCTATCGAAGTTTTGCTCCAGTAGAGAAAATTTAAAAAGTTGGTTTTCCATTTTATAAGCTTTAAAAATAATATAGATTAACGGTAATATAAATTTGATAAGTCCAGTATTAAATTAATCGATGTTGATTTTCATTGTATCGCTTTGTATCAATGTTACTTGCACTGTTTGCAATTCATCACTATTTTCTCAAGAATTTGTTTTTTATGAATTTCATGATCTGAAAATTGAAATTCAAATGCTATTTGGATGACGTTCACATTCAACTGATTTTTTTACAATAATTGTTACGTTGAAGAATGAGGCTATTCAATCCATTTGGAAGTAAAAAGAAATCACAGTGTGATTTGAACAGTGGATAGTAACTTTGAAATTCAGTTGCTCAATTCATTTCGGCTTGATACTATCATTTGTGATTATAGTTGATCAGAAATATGCATTGTATATAATGTTTATATTCCAGTTTGACTAATCTTCTCATCACAGTCTCGCTTTCATTCATTAACATGATAATCCTAAATACGTTGATTACCTTAAAGATGTAGCTTATCTTACGTCGAACAATGTACAATACAAACAATTTTCATTAAATTACTATTATGATGATCATTGGAATAATTTCTGCCTGTGATTGAGAAAAAGTCATTTTATGAGCCTTGAATTTCGTACCTAGAAAAAGTTGCATTATTACTAGAATTTTTTTTATTTTTACTATTTATTATATGTACTGTACATTGATTTTTGTGATTATAGAGATCAACTACTTTATTCTGAATCAGGAAAAGGATAAATAGGGAAATTGTGAGATGGGGATAACATCCATAGTTACATAGCATCAATTTGAAAGCTCTGATTTGAACGGAACTGCGATTCTGGCTTTCGTACCTAGAAAAAGTTGCATTATTACTAGAAATTTTGTTATTTTTACTATTTATTATAGGTACTGTACATTGATTTTTGTGATTATAGAGATCAACTACCTACTTTATTCTGAATCAGGATAAGGATAAATAGGGAAATTGTGAGATGGGGATAACATCCATAGGTACATAGCATCAATTTGAAAGCTCTGATAATAATGATTTGAACGGAACTGCGATTCTGGCTTGGTATTGCCTCTTCATGTTCAGTGAGAATAGAAAGCTTCAAAGTAATTCGTTCTCACTATATGTGATAATATTAGTAATATTTGGTTACATTTGTTAATATTTGAACCGAATGTGCAACAAATTAATCTACTTTCAGCTTGAAAATTTTCAACTTATCAGGAGTACAGTGTTATCATAATATATAGTATCTCAGGTAGGCCAACCCTTTCATTTTTTTTTGTTCACGTGATCTGATGATATTCATTCCATTATCAAGTGTTTAAATTATAAAGAGTGATGAAACAAGATAAAACACAAGGAAAGCTATGAAAAGAAATTTTGAATCTTCATTTTTCACAAAATAAGGATAAGATGAAGGAGTCGGACACATAATATATCATGAAACTTCGTTGAAAAACATCAATATCTGAAAGTTATCTAATTGTGTTACCTCTGACTCGTATGGAGAAGGCACACTTCAAATTAATATAATAAATTCTGTGAGCAAGCAACGAAATCCTGATTTTTATCATGAGCATGGTTAAATCAAGAAAATTGTAATATTTTTTTAGAGTATTGAAAAGTGAAAATCTATATACAGCGCGTGTCAAAACAATAGACAAAATTAATTGTTTCGAGCGCCATAGTGTAAATGAGACAGCAGTATTATTCTGTTTACTATGGTGAAGGAAGTCAGCCGCGTCGGCTGTTTCCCCTTCCACAGCGTCAACTTGAATCGCAAATACATAACAATATACATCAATGGATTCACAATGAATGTGGCTACAATAATTATTCGTCACATTGTTCTTTAAAATTACTTGCTTCGAAGTTAATCGGAGAAAACAAAAAAATCAAATCGAAAAACCCCTAAATTTTTATAAAATGTTATTATATTACATTATATCAAGGAAACTGTTCGATTTATTGAGAAAATGAATCCGGATAATATTATAGTCCTTAATTTAACGAATCGAATGACATATGGTAGATTTTTTTCGATTAATAGTTACAGAGATAATTGATTTCCAGTTTGCTGTTTACTATGGCTAAGAGAGTCAGCCGCGCCGTTCCGCGTCGACTGTTTCCCCTTCCACGGCGTCAAATCAAATCGCAAATACATAACAATATACATCAATGGATTTGCAATGAGAGTGGCTACATTAATTATTCGGCTCATTTTTCTTAAAAACTACTTGCTTTGAGGTTAATCGAAGAAAACAAAAAAAATCAAATCGCAAACTTCCTAAATTTTTACTTATATATTATTTTATCAAGAAAACTGTTAATTTTATTGAAAAAATGAATATAACTAATATTGTAGTCCATAATGTAACGAATCGAATGGCATATAATAGAACTGTTTCCAATCAATGGGTACAGAGATAATTGATTTTCCGTGATTACCTGCATTTTTCAACTTTGAGGGGGGCTAGGGGGGAAAGCTCCAAGGGGATTTCTTGGGACTTCTGGGAGAATGACCCTCTGGGAGGGTTCTATCGATTCAGCTTTTATTTAATTTTCGGATCGAAAAAACCTTTATTGACTGGGCTAATTGTTAGATAACAAATTATTGAGATTATAAAATCTCAAGTTGATTAATTCATCAAAACATTGAATAGTAATAGTCATTCTGATGTAAATATAAAATCGTTTTTCATCCTTCCTCAAATGTGGTACTAGAGTAATGTTTTTATCCAAACTGGAAAATTAGCTATATCTAATAAGGGTACAACTACACTGAAAGCGGAGCGGAGCGGGGCGTGGCGTCAAGGAGCGTCGTGAACAATATAATGTTAAGTAATGAGCTAAAACACACTGCAAGTGTCTGCAATATCAATGAGCTAAAACACACTGCGTCTACTCGCAGAGCGGAGCGGAGCGTGGCGTGGCGTCAAACTTTGGAACAAGCTTGTTTGTTTTTTTGGATCGTCTACGAGCGGAGCGTCAAAGTGCAAGTGCCCTACTAAAATGTACATCGGCTACTATTAGTCTACTCTTGTACATAATAATGCACTTGTTCTACTACATTTTCTACTACCATCTAGTTCACTAGTATTTTAAATTTAATGTTTGCCCAAATTCCTCTTAATGTGTATTATTTGATTATTCAAAAGAGAACATTCATCTATTGGATTTTGAAATCAAAAGTAAGGCTATTCTAATCCATTTTATTCAAGTTTCTATGAAATATGGTTACCTTAGTGTTATTTATTTACAATAAAAATAACACTTATTGGTAGATAAAAATATAAGATAGTACTAGTGCTATTTTTCTTCCAAATTTGAAGGTGACAAAGTCCAAGATAAGGTTAGAATTTCAAGTTTAGTCCAAAATAAACTTGAAAACTATAAATTTTGAATTTAGATGGCTTGAATTAATAAATTTATTAGAAATATTTTACTCAATTACCATTTGTAACAAAACATTGAGTTATTTAAAAAAATAAACCATTGAAGAAACAAAACCTCTTTGGAACCATTGAAGAAACACAAACCTTTAAACTTTGTAATTAATTTTTAATTACAAGTCTTTCTTCAGCAGATATTGGATTTCACCAATAATTGGAATTGATATTCTAATTATTAGTGACTTGTTTTTCCAAATCCGGCTTTACTCTCTTCAAAAATAATATAATCAAAGGTTGAAGTTGACATTCGCATGTAGTAGTCTACTCAAAAAATTGGGACTCATGCTTTCTTAAAACATTAAACAGATGGTCCACGATTCAAGTTAATTTAATTAACCCACTCTGTCCTAGCAGGCTTAGCTAAAATCCATTACTTTAAGTAATTGTTTTCACAAATTTATGTCCGTGCAAACTTGGTCAACGCCATTTTCTAGACGCTTGACGCTCAGCTGCTTCCTGTGTGTATCATGAACGCTCTGACCACGCCACGCGACGCGACAATCCGCTCTGCTTTCAGTGTGGTTGTACCGAAGAAAAATGAAAATATAGATGCAAATTATAGTAAAAGAAAATCATCTGCCCAAACTGACATTAAGTATGGTATTCTCCAAATTGAAATCTATTTGTATTAATGGCATGCACCCACATTTTTTTGGACTTTCATATTTTTCAGTCTGCCGCCACATCTAGTAATAGTGTAGGGCTTCTTCTTCATCAGGTGATGTCATGATGTAGTACTAGTACCGTAAATTTTAGATGATTAAAGTGCTGAACTGTTTGGTTAGTACAACTCAAATACTCTTACATTCCCGCGCTCCACATTGCGATTATTTCGCTTCAGTATGTTTGCCCCAGCGTTGCAAATATTTCACACGAAAACTTCGTTCGGAAACCGCAGTCTAAATTCTTGGAAATTCCGCAACGAATTTGTACGCATCGGTCTGCGCATACCTATACTTATAAAAATTACGTTGTACTAGCATTATGCTATCTCTATCAGAAAAGCCTTCTTTTCAAAAAAACCTCTGATTGGTTCTCTTTGAATTTAATCATGATTAAAATCTAACAGGCTTTTGTGCAACCGGGCCTCAGACTGTAGGATGGTTAAAATTCGAATTTCAAGAAAAATGTTAGTCCAAAAACAGATGTTACAACAAATGAGCATTTATCCCGGCTACCAAGTATTTTACTTCCATTTTAGAAACATTCTGTTGGTGTATCTCGCGAGTTACACATGTAATAACTATATACATTGGAGCATGCAATTTATATTGTAGTTCTGATTTTTTAATATATTATTTGGGTACGTAAGAGTAGTCCAGAACCAATTTCTTCATGCAAAATTTCCTTGTGCTAGATACAGAATGGCCCAAAAACCTCGTATTTTCGGCTCATTTTCCAGTTTTCAGCTATTTCCGCCATATCTCGTAATCGGACAGAAAATTTTGCTCTCGCCTTTTTTTAGATTATAAAATTCTGAATAAAATGACCTCATTCGAAACTCTCTATCTCCAGAGTATTGAGTTATGATTTTTCAAAAGAGAGTGGAATTTGAAGAAAAACCCAATTTTGATGAATTTTAGTTTTTGTTTAACAATATCTTCCAATTGTTACCATTTAGATGTATAATTCAAAATCCCTGTGGGCGTATTTTTGTGCTCTACAATCTGAGATCAGGTAGAGCGCTCTATCTCATTATAGATTTCCCGGTACACCTGACAACAATGCTCCTTGTATTGTGAAAAACACCTAATTTTCAGCTTCAATCATCATCTCCAACTACATAGTCTTCTCATTGATATTTCGCACAATGACATAAGCTCATGAGATTATGTTCTATGAGAATCACCCGTTAGATGCACTTAATTTCAGTATTTCCCAGTGGAGAGGCGCGTTTAAGGACACCTCAAGGATCAAAATTTCAAACACTTATAACTTCTGACACAAAGCTCAGATTTCATCGTACTACACTTCATTCTTCTCAGCTCGTCAAGGCGGTCCAAAATTATGCATCATAAGTCAAAGTCAGTTAAAAAATGGAAAATTTATTGTTGAGTGTACTTAAGCCCATATTCCAATACACAAAAAATGGCCAATTTCTATATTCAAAGCTGCATGTCTTGTGAAATACGTCTTATAAAATTTCCAAATCTTGTGAGGATGTGAAAATTGTCCCCCTCTACACGCCCAAATAAATAATACTTTCGATTCCAATACAATTCGAAAGTTACAGAAGATTTTTAAAATAGCGATTTCAGTTTTTACATTTTTTTCGTGATTTTACTAATGATCAAGAGTTTCTAAAACAAGTCTGATACATCATAGAAACTCACGATTGATTCTAAATTGTAGATAAATTCATCCTCTACGAGCTCAGTTGCCTAAAATCCATGTTGAATCACTTTTCCCTGTCATAGAACTACCAAAACCGTTAATATGAGAAAAATATCTACAATTCCCGGATTTTTTCAACAATCAAATCTCACTTCACGAACATATTGTTTTATGAATTGTTTACAGCAGATGAATGAGAAAATTCCATTGTACATTTCAAGATCAAGTAATGATTTTAATAATAAGGGGTCACCGAGATACATAGCTTTGAATACAGAATATGGGCATTTTTTGTGTATTGGAATATGGGCTTACACTCAACACGTCCTACACTCAACAATAAATTTTCCATTTTTCGACCGAATTTGACTTATGATGCATGATTTTGGACCGCTTTGACGAGCCGAGAAGAATGAAGTGTAGTACGATGGAATCGGAGCATTGTGGCCAAAGTTTGATATGTTGATCCTTGAGGTGTCCTTCACCGCACCTCTCCACTAGGAAATACTGAAATGAAGTGCATCTAACAGGTGATTCTTATAGAACATAATCTCATGAACTAATGCCATTGTGCGAAATATCAATGTGAGGACAATGCAGTTGGTGATGATGGTTGAAGCTGAAAATTAGGTGTTTTTCACAATACAAGGAGCATTGTTGTCAGGTGTACCGGGAAATCTATAATGAGATAGAGCGCTCTACCTGATCTCAGATTGTAGAGCACAAAAATACGCCCACAGGGATTTTGAATTGTACATCTAAATGGTAACAATCGGAAGATATTGTTGATCAAAAACTAAAATTCATCAAAATTGATTTTTTCTTCAAATTCCACTCTCTTTTGAAAAATTATAACTCAATACTCTGGAGATAGAGAGTTTCGAATGAGGTCATTTTATTCAGAATCCTATAATCTAAAAAAAGGCGAGAGCAAAATTTTCTGTCCGATTACGAGATATGGCGGAAATAGCTGAAAACTGGAAAATGAGCCGAAAATACGAGGTTTTTGGCCCATTCTGTATCTAGCACAAGGAAATTTTACATGAAGAAATTGGTTCTGGACTTCTCTTATGTACCCAATAATATATTAGGATATCAGAATTGTAATATAAATTGCAAGCACACCCCCGTTTTATTGTCTATATTGACTGGACTAATGCAAGTTTATCGTTAATGTAGGTAACTTCGTTTTGAGTAAGCTCTGAAATTCATTGAAATCTATTCACTTTGAATTTTAATACTTGTCAGAGTTGGCTTGCAAGTCAAACACTCGTCCTGCTCGTTATTATTCATGTGCCAATAAATATGTTCCAATATTTGCAAATGCTTGCACTTCTATATACGAACGAAGCCATAAGCCTAATTTGAATTGTTGTTGCAATTTTAGGTGGAGAAACATGTGAAAGATCAGCAGCTGATAGCAGCGAATTTGCCCGAGAATAATACATCTTCACCGCCTTCCTCATCACCATCCCAGTAAAGCCGCAAGCGGAATATCGGCTTACACTCAACACGTCCTACACTCAACAATAAATTTTCCATTTTTCGACCGAATTTGACTTATGATGCATGATTTTGGACCGCTTTGACGAGCCGAGAAGAATGAAGTGTAGTACGATGGAATCGGAGCATTGTGGCCAAAGTTTGATATGTTGATCCTTGAGGTGTCCTTCACCGCACCTCTCCACTAGGAAATACTGAAATGAAGTGCATCTAACAGGTGATTCTTATAGAACATAATCTCATGAACTAATGCCATTGTGCGAAATATCAATGTGAGGACAATGCAGTTGGTGATGATGGTTGAAGCTGAAAATTAGGTGTTTTTCACAATACAAGGAGCATTGTTGTCAGGTGTACCGGGAAATCTATAATGAGATAGAGCGCTCTACCTGATCTCAGATTGTAGAGCACAAAAATACGCCCACAGGGATTTTGAATTGTACATCTAAATGGTAACAATCGGAAGATATTGTTGATCAAAAACTAAAATTCATCAAAATTGATTTTTTCTTCAAATTCCACTCTCTTTTGAAAAATTATAACTCAATACTCTGGAGATAGAGAGTTTCGAATGAGGTCATTTTATTCAGAATCCTATAATCTAAAAAAAGGCGAGAGCAAAATTTTCTGTCCGATTACGAGATATGGCGGAAATAGCTGAAAACTGGAAAATGAGCCGAAAATACGAGGTTTTTGGCCCATTCTGTATCTAGCACAAGGAAATTTTACATGAAGAAATTGGTTCTGGACTTCTCTTATGTACCCAAATAATATATTAGGATATCAGAATTGTAATATAAATTGCAAGCACACCCCCGTTTTATTGTCTATATTGACTGGACTAATGCAAGTTTATCGTTAATGTAGGTAACTTCGTTTTGAGTAAGCTCTGAAATTCATTGAAATCTATTCACTTTGAATTTTAATACTTGTCAGAGTTGGCTTGCAAGTCAAACACTCGTCCTGCTCGTTATTATTCATGTGCCAATAAATATGTTCCAATATTTGCAAATGCTTGCACTTCTATATACGAACGAAGCCATAAGCCTAATTTGAATTGTTGTTGCAATTTTAGGTGGAGAAACATGTGAAAGATCAGCAGCTGATAGCAGCGAATTTGCCCGAGAATAATACATCTTCACCGCCTTCCTCATCACCATCCCAGTAAAGCCGCAAGCGGAATATCGGCTTTACCTTCATAGAACATTTCTAAAAGTTGGCTTTTCTTGTGGCCAGGAAGACCATGACGTCTTGTTAGCTATAACGAGAAGCCAAATAAATCCTGTAGGGCTTAGAAAAGTATGAACTGTTGATCAAAATTGTGTTAAATGCAATTTGTATTACTTTTGAAACTATTCACCATTCATAGTTATGGTGTTTTCTGCTGCCGAATATTCCTTTAGTAATAATTTTCTATAACTATTTTAAAAAATATTGAACCGTATTTATTCCTCTAATATTGTATGAATCATCCAAAGGGCACTTATAAGGCCGAATGTTGATTTTCAGATTGGATAACTTTATACCGATAGATTCAACACCTATTCAGTTCTAATTTATCAGTCTATTTATTAATTTATTAAAACTTTAAACTGTGTTAATAATGATATAAAAATTGTATGGAAGGTAGTAATTTCACCTAAATAATCTTAGCTCTTAAAATAATCTAATATTGTATTTTTTACAATATTTTCAGTAGGTGTTGACTTCAGAGTTTTAGAATCATTAAGCTTTTTTATCATCCTTGGCTTGTCTTGAATTGTTACTCTGAAAACATTGGAAAACTCATTTCAGCAGTCTTTAGGTCTGATTATACCTAAAACTATATTGTAAAGGCTGATTATCATCAAATTATATTATACAAAAATTATGTTCGTATTGGTTTACCACAAGTTCGAAAAAAATCCAATTCCCAAAATTCTACTAATATTAATATCGGTACTTGTATCCCAATGTTGAAAATGTAATTGTTGAAACTGTAAATTTGATTCAATCGTTTTGTTGTTTTTTTTTATTGAAAATTCCATCTGTCAATTCGTATTTATTATAGTACTTATTGCAGTAACTGTTTTGTTGTCATTGAAACTTCCTACAACAATAGGCTAATAAATCATTTTTGTAGTCTACATTCATCAACCGATCCAGCCAAAGATTAAATATTTTCTTTTTTTTTTGTTAACGAATAAGTTCAGTAGGTTGATTATTCAATGAATAGTCAAATGAGGAAAGCATTCAGTACATTTTATTGAGAGGAAATTTATAGAAACTTTGTTGATGTTATCGTTAGATCAGTTCCGTTTTCTGTGTTTATTATCTAAAATTATTAAAACATTTTCAATAATACCAGCATCATGTTGACATTTAAATGCTAAAACCTAACCTTTTACTCGCTGCAGGATGGCGATCAGATACCCCACGACTATAGTAAGATTTACTTTAAACGATCAGTATCAGTTGAATGAGAAGCTGACAGTTTAAA
The DNA here is from genome assembly GCF_014356525.2 of Nilaparvata lugens. Taxonomy (NCBI): domain Eukaryota; kingdom Metazoa; phylum Arthropoda; class Insecta; order Hemiptera; family Delphacidae; genus Nilaparvata; species Nilaparvata lugens. Next base: position 40,997,743 of record NC_052504.1, on the reverse strand, counting down.
GTGGATCTCATCATAGTCACATAAGTTGACTTGGGTTGAGTCTCTAGAGTTTAATCTACCCGTTCAAAAACACAATTGACAATAATCAAAATGTTCTAATATTGCTCCAAAGAAGCTTAATCCTATAAAACTAATAATTACGCATATTCTTGTCATTTGAACGTTTACCGTAAATTACTCATTCAGAAGATTAATAGAATTTAATAAGAAACATACCTGATTTGTAAATTAAATAAGCAAGTTGTTTCTAAAACAGTCAGACAGGTTGTTTCTAGAATAATCCTAGTGGTTTCCTCACATTAAATGACAATTATACTAGAAATTATTAAACTAAAAAGAAACAATTATATTGAAAATATGAGTACTACAACTGAAACGTATATAAATCACATCTTTTTCAAAAACGTTAATCGTAATTCCAGCTATTTGGGAAATATATATTCAAGACAACAATAATAGTCAAGGCAATGAATGCTCAAAAAGAATAGAATGACTGCCTTTATTTTATACCTGGGAGGGCGAAGTTAGGGCGCAGTCGGCCCTCTCTTACACTTAACCCTCAAGGGTAGGCTATAGAGGGAAAAGTTTGGAAGACAATTTTTGACCCCGCTGTTCTGTTGAGGGTAGTCAGGAGGTGAACATTATGAAAAATCCCCATCCCTACCCCTGTGTTGAAGGAGAGGGGGGTGGTTCAAAGGTACCATTTATTTGGCTACTCGCATATAAGTCGAAAACTTATGTACGGTATCTTACGAACATAGAATAAAAACTGTTCCATACAAAATAAAAGTTTATAGCTGTTCAAAATACTGTTCACTGTACAAAATTTTCTAAAATATTAATCTCTCAACTTTTTCCATAACATAGTTTTTGAGATATCCGCCCTTGAAGGTGTGACATCCAAAAAAACACGTTTGCCACCAATTTTTTGCTATTTTAGCTCTTATAACTTTTTAAAAATCGATGAAAAATCCATCAGATCGCAGAGCATCAAATACTCTTCAATTTGATATATAATTTCACACTTTTATGCATTTCCTTACGACTGTTGCAGCAGCTTTACTGTTGAGTGTGAAATCTCCAGTTTTGCAACAATAGACCAATGAATTTGGAAGGAATGTTCTGAATACAGTTTTTGGCTTTGTTGTTGACTAGTTAGGAGACCATAAATCGAAAGTCCTCATCCCTACCGCTTGTGCTAAAGGGATGAGGGTAGTTCAAAATTTGCATTTTTTAGCTATTTGCTTCCACGCATATCTTGGGAGCAATGCATTCAACTAACATGATTAACTACCGTATTCAAAAACTAAGCTTGATAAATTCTCTACAATTTTTGTACAGAGGAGTTTTGTGATACTTCCAACAGTTTTCGAGATATTCACTCATGAAGGTTCAAAATTGTTAAAATGAAAAGTTTTCATCCAATTTTTTTCTCTTTATTAGGGCATATAACTCTCCATCAATGCATCGTAAAAATTAATCCCTATCGTAGGGTAGTGGAGCATTAAATTATCTTTGATTTGATGTTAGTCCAGGCAATGAATGCTCAAAAAAGGGTACCATATAGAAGGAAAAGTTTGGAAGACAGTTTTTGACCCCGCAGTTCTGTTATGGGTAGTAAGGAGGTAAACATAACAAAATTGAAAATTCCTCACCCCTACCACCTGTGCTAATGGTGTGGGGGTTGTTCAAAGGTACCATTTTTTGGTTCCTCACATATAAATCGAAAACTAAGCATCTTACGGACATGATTGTTCTATACAAAATTGAAGCTTACATAAATTCCTCAATATTCATTGCACATCTTTTGTAACTCCTATAGTTTTCGAGATATCCGTTCTTGAAGGTGTGACATTTAAAAAAAACACATTCGCTTCAAATTTTTTGCTATTTTTGCTCTTATAACTTCTCAAGAATCGATGGAGAGAATTTATCAAAATTTATTTTTGTATAGTTAGTCATGATGGTTGAACACATTGTTCCCAAGATATGAGCATGGAAGCAAAAAGCTGAAAATTGCAACATTTAAACCACCCTCATCTCTTCAACGCATGGGATAGGGATGGGGACTTTGATATTTTCTCCTCCTGACTAGTCCCAACAAAGCTGCAAAGTCAAAAATGCTGATAACACTCCCTCCAAATCCTTTGTCAATTGGTCTATTGTTGCAAAACGGAAGATTTCACTCAACACTAAAGCTGCTGCAACAGTCGTAGGGAAATGCGTAAAAATGTGAAATTATCCATCAAATTGAAGAGAATTTGATTCTCTATAAGCTCATAATCAGCATGGATTTTTTCCATTTCACACCTTCAAGAGCGGATATCTCGAAAACTATAGGAGATATAGAATGGTCCGTAAAGCTGGGTTCACCAAACACATCATTATTATAATAATAATATTCATGTCCCATGAATTAAATTTGATTATTAATAATCTAGAAGAAAAATTGGAATTTGATCTTCGAGGTAAACGAGATTGATATTTTCAGAATTATGAGCACAATTTGGAGATCTAAATCATTCCCGTTTTCCGGTATGTAATCCACAAGTTGACATGTTTTGATGCAAACAAACACAACCCTACTCCCTCCTATGTAAAGGTGCGTAGAGACTTTCGCTCTGCTCCGCAATCGGACGTCACTCGAGCAGATCGATTGATGGTCGAAGGGGGAGCAAGAGTGGAACGCGAGAAGAGCGTGTAACAGAGGTCGAGATTGACAAGTTCCTATAGTGAGCAGGTCCACGTTATAATGACAGTGAAGAAAGATAGGAGAAAAACGTTGCCAAGTCGGCGTGCAGCACTCAGGTCTAAAGCCGACTTATCAGCTGACTTAAATTGCTTTTTCGCCACACTTGGATGTAATGAGCTGGTTTACGTGCGTCATATGGAGGCCGAAAGTGATTGTTTTCCGACCAGGCCGGTAAAACTTTACGGCCCTAGGGCTGTAAAATGACCTTGAATAACAGCTGATCGTGTCCGATCTCACAAAAATCATAGAGATAATCTCATAACGACTGTAATAATCTATATAATTATGTATCGTGAATCGCGGTATCATGTCTATAATATATTTTATGAATTACTGTTTCATAATTTAATATTTATTATTGTGTTTTTGATATCAAACAATAGAATACGATGATATCTCCATAGCCTCAACAATATAATGTTGGCTGCATTGTCCATTGTCAGAAAGGTAAGTATCGCAAGTCTTTAAAAGTGAAGAATCGAATTTGAAATCAAAGTACAATAATTGTATCAATATTTAAAAGTGAGGTAGAGTAATAATTGTTTCTTTTTTATTATCGAATTCCACTTCTTAATGCAATACAATCAACAATAATAATAGGAAAATACAGCAGAGATCTAAAGTTTAAGGTAAGCCTACTGGTGAAACTCAGCCTTGACTGAAAAATTCCTAGTAATTTCTCCGTAATTCATTATTAAAACTTTTAGATAATTTTTCTTCAATATCAAACCATATAGAGAAAACATTAGGCCCACTCAAGATTGAATCTTCGAATGTTTTCTCTATGATTTAACTATTTTCAGAGCAATATTTTGTTGTGAAAATGCCGGCAAACCGGCTTCAAGTTTGCCGCTATAGGCTACACTATATTATAGTAGCCTACATACGTTACCTGACTTACAGGCCTCTTCGATCAAAAATATGCAATGGCCGAGAGTGTAAAGGCATAATACATCAGAACTCAAAGCTCAGTGAATTACAAACATGATCTAGGTTCAAACCTCGGTCAGTGACATTTTTTTTGTCGATGAATTTCGACTTTTATTAGCTATTTTTTATATTAGTTACCGTAATTTAAATTTCAATCAATTTTTTAGATATATTTTGAGACAAAACTGTGAAATATGCAATTATATTAATTTTTTAATCACATTATTTCAAAATAGTAATGAAAATTCTATTCATCCATCTATCCATGAGATATTGCACCAGGCGCAAAGCACGAGCTATAAAAATTCAAACAATTATTCAAAATATTAATAGTATAAAAATATTGTCACTATTGTAAATTATTAATTAGTAATATTGAAATTAATTGACAGTGAAAGTTGTCATAACCAAGATTCAAACTATCAAAATAGGCTGTTTGAATTTTATTTTTTTTTTAATTTCTTATATATTGGGAAGTTTTTTTTTGGTGTGGTGAAAAATAGCGTTTGCACCATGGGCAAAAATGTATTTCCGGCTCTCAATCTTTTCTAGTCCTTGGCCTACGGCCTCGGACTTAAAAACCGATTTCGAGCCGGAAATATCTCATTTTCGGCCCTAGGTGCGAAATATACTATTATACATTATTGCTTTAGACCAGTTTGTATGTCACCGCTTCAGACCAGTTTGAATGTCACCGCCTCAGACCAGTTATAGAATAGACACGGCTCATTGTATATTCATACTGAAAGTCGATGAAGCCAACATCTACTGCCAAATCCACCCATCTTGACGTCACGCATCGTATAGAAATTATAGAAACTTTTTTGAGTTTGTGGTGTTCAACTTACATTGTTGTTATTCAATGCATTGTTGTTAGCTTGGTTGTGACGTCAAGATGGGTGGATTTGGCAGTAGATGTTGGCTTCAGAGGCTAGACTTCCCAGCGTGTCTATTGTATAACTGGTCTAAGGTCACCGCCAAGTTTCTCCATTTTGCCACTGACAAAAACAGCTGTTACTCAATACATCCCATTTAATTTAATCTAATAATAATGATCATTTCCTTGATAAAATAATCAATTCATTGTCAAATTAATCAAGGAAATATATTTTTTCATAATTTGATTCAAAAATTTGCTTTCATAACTGAGATCAGATTAATTTTATTTTTATACAAACCTGAAATGGCGGCTAATTTAAAAAGCTGTGATACAACAAACAATCTGAATTTCAAAACAACATAAATTAAGTTATTTGGTAGATATTCTACTCAAATTTCTTCTAAAAATAATAGAAAAATAGAAATCTTATTCAAAAATAAGTAATTTCAATGGATTAATTCTTAAATAACTTTTCAATATTATATTTATACTGGTACGAGTAGGTCTAACCCAAAGTTAGTAGAGAGAAGGCTGGTCCAGTGAACTCTATACTAACTGGAATGGACTAGCAACACAAAGAAAGTGAGGCAGCTGGTAAAGATAGGCAACCCGCATTGCTGTGGGATTCTTAATTTTGTAACACATTGGCTCTTATGGAAAAATGCATTGCACAGTTTCAATTTCTATTTTATTTCTATATTGTATGTCTTATTCCATGGAAGCGTTATTTTTCCTTTTTCCTTTCCAGTTCATTGATAACTTTTTGAGAGCAAAAATAATGAAATAGGTTGAATATGAATAAAGAAAAGATTTTTTTCATTTGTGACTGCAGTAGTTTTAGTATTGTCAACTTTTCACAAGCAAGGGAATAACTTTGGGCCAGATTTCAGAGAAGCGTATCATTTATTTATTTCTATTTAACAAGGACAAATATAAACTGTCATGAAATGATTGGGAATAAAAAAACAGGCTCATAGTCCTTATTATTCCAATCCCGAGTTTTGTTCATACACAGTCCAAAGGAGGGCTGTGTTTAATTGAAACTATTAAAAACAGTCTTATGTTTATTTTGATAGGATATACTATTGTTTTTTGGATTATATGATTTATTGTTAAAGGGAAGATTTATGATTTATTGTTTAAGAAAATATCTCAATTAAATAATATAGGCCTACTTACAGCAGGCTATGAATGTAGAATTATGTAGGTATGCATTGGTGTAATTTCAAATCATGTAAGAGTGGGAGTTTCAGAAATGAAGCAAATAACGAGGAAACATTTTATTATATTATATGACTAAGATAAGCAAACAGTAAAATATGCTACATAATTACCAGAGTAAAATGAACAATTTGAAATTAAAAGGTTTCAAAAATTAATCACAATTCAGCTGATAACAATCTCATATTTTTAAAAATAAAAGTAGGTAAATAAAATGAATTATGTGGACACTCATGATAATTCAATAAAGAAGGATTATTGAATATGTAATGATACCAATATACTAGGTATTCTGATAACATTTCAAATCATGTATGTGTGGGAGTTTCAGAAATGATGCAAAGAAATCTATGAAGAAGCATTTATATCAATTACAATAATTGTATTATAATTATGACCATATGATAAGCAAACAGTAAAATATGCTAAATAATTATTATAATATTGTAAATTGAATGATTATTTATTTGAAACGGAAAGGTTTCAAAAACTAATCACAATTCAGCTGCAATATCAATATCATATTTTTCAAATTAAAAGTAGGTAGGTACCTTGTGGTGCGGTATATTTGATATATACTGGAGCAGTTGTTAAGATCCCTAGCTTGCAAATAGATTTGCAAAAAGTTAAGGCCGGCCGGCTCGCAAATATGCTGGGTTCAGACCACAGCTCTAGCTCAGTAGTAGATGCATGAATACTCCCAACATAATGAATCACCATAGGTTTCAATACCTGGTGATCAATAATTCTTACCGCTGCTTTCGTGAAGTTATTGAGGAATACCAATAAGGAAGTCAAAAAGATAGTTGGTGACTGATTATCAGTAACCATATATTCAATCGAGAATAATGAAAATCAACTATGGTTTTTCTAGTTGATCCTTAAAACGCTCGTCATGAATACAGGTATGCACCAATTTATCCTTTCGAAATTCCTTGAAACTTACAACGCCAGTTCTTGAAGTTCTCTGGATACTTATATGATATATTGTAGACTTATTAATGTAAATATCAGTAAGATTTTGCTGGCTGAATAGTATTACTATCATCAAAGGATGATAAGTAATAAATGCTCTTAATAATATCAATATTAATTGATTCACTAATTATATATGCTCCAGAATAATAATGCTTGGTACCAAGACAGCTCAAACTGTATATCACGAGATGAATCAGGAAAATAATAAGAACTCCCAGAATTTTGTATGCTGACATAAAACATAGAATATATTCCCATAAAATTTATAATATAGACAAAATATTTCTTGATAAATATAATTTTCTTTGAATAAATAAATTCTCTAATATTTTAATAATTATCACAGGATTCGTTAGCATTCACAATATTGTGAGCTGTAAGAATATATATTTTATTAATACTGATATATGGACTTCAAGTCAGTTCAGAATTTAACAACTTGAAACCTGTTCAGTCTATAGATTTAATAGAACATACTTTGATCAATGAATAATAATTTAAAATCTCAGGGTATGTGGGTTCGTGCCATGCATGGAAATGAGCTTCCTACATATATGAAATAGATTCATAAAAAGAGTTCATATAAAATATATGATAGTGTTCGACACGTTGCGAATTTCTTAAACTTAGTGCTTTAATTAATTCCCCAATTCACTGATAAAGGCCTTAGTGTTAAATGAGCTCATTTAAGATAATTAGCACACTCACTATAATGATGTTCTGAAGTTCTCGTAGAATAATTAATTATCTCAAATAATTAATTAGCTGGATCCTTTCAACTCTGCAGGGCTTGTGTATGGTCCAGATTTCTTACAAGTTTCTATCAGTATTAAAGATATATTTACGGGAATAATTTACAGTTAAGAACTCTTTAACAAACACTGAGTTCACAAATAATGAAAAATTAATTACATATACTTGATATTTAAAAAAGGGATTGGCTTGATGCTTTTAAAAATTAATTGGAAAAAAGACCCTATTATCCATGTGCTGCCACATAGGTCAAGATCACAAGCCAGAGAGCAATTCTCAGAAAAATTTCATCTCTTCCTTTAACAATTTGTAAGCCTTCCTCTGATTGGCTTTCTGATCTTAGTAAAACGTGATGTAATTGGTTACTTAAGATTCAGGGTTTCTCCAACTTTGTTATACAAAGATAAATAAAAGTTTATAAATAAATAGCTTAGATAATAGCCTGTGAACATTCCAATAAATGAATCTCAATATATGAAGCTATAATGTGATATACATTTAATTTTTTATGTGAGCTTTGTATACTCTCATTTTTCATACTTTTTTAGATTTCAATAAATATTCGAATGACATAATAATCATTGTTTTCTCATTACATAAACCTTCCCTAACATATAGTATACAAATTTTATGAGTAAAAATATAATTTAATTCATAATAGTTGATTGAGCAATCAGCTGATTTGTTCGATATCGATTCAATAAATTGTCGATTGATCTGAGATCGATTGATGTATTAAATCAAAACAAAGGATTCTAACCTCAAATTATACAAGCAATCTTTTTTTATAATCTGCCAATAATAAAACAAGCCGCTTTATAATTTTATTTCTGCCAAAGAATTCTCATTATTGCTTAATTATAATTTTGCATGGTTCTCTTATTGCTTTATAGATAATATGACTTCTCTTTATCATAAAATAATATTCGATTTTATTTGAGTGGTACCTTGACTTGGCTATCTATTCTTTCAATTTCACAATTCCACTAAAGATTAGTTATTTACTTCAAAATTATTTTATGGTGCCAAGACTTGACATCATAACCTAAAATAAATTATGTCATCTCATGATTATAACACAGAATTATTAATCATTTGTATTTATTCTTTTTTGAATAAGGATTAATTTGTTCTTCAACTATGTTTCTTTATTTCAGATTCTATAAAGTAGGCCTAAATTTTCAATTAGCATAGAAACTATCACCGTATACTAGGAATATAACCAAATTTGTTGTTTTATTTTTGGTCAAATAAACTGATCAATATAGAAAAAAGTATTGGACATGAATGTAAAACAAAAAGGTTTCTTAAAATTAATTAGTAGACTAAAAATGTTTGACCTACATGTGAAATGGTATTTCATTTCCTTTAACATGCCCATTCTTGCATCCTAATGCAACACAATACATCACCATTTCTCGGTCGTATTTTTATTCAATTCTATGCATTTTACGACAAATACATCACAATATTTAAAAGAAAAGGTTGTGATCTAATACTGATAGCCCTAATACTCATTCAAATCCATTTTTTAACTTTAAAAATGAAAAATCGTACTCAAGAGTTGCAACAACCTGCTTAAATGTATGAGTATGAGAGAGAAGGGAATCCCACACGGTAGGCCTGTCTCACTCACGCCACCTTACAAACTTTTGGCTGTAGCTTAGCATTGGACAGCCTGTTCCAGTTAGTATAGAGTTCACTGGGTTGGTCACTCATCTAATGAATTGGAGTTGAAATGCAATTGGAGTGGGGGAACTGCAGCTGTGACGTAGGCTGTAGTACAATAGTTATTTGTGCAACTAGTGCGCAAAGTGACAGTTTGCTGCACCGAAAGAAACGTTTACACCCGAGCCATAGGCGAGGGCGGAATGGTTTCTTGAGTGCAGCAGAGGAACTTTGCGCACGTATTTCACATTAAGTTTTTCCTACAGTTACCATTGAATATGAAAAGTGGGTAATTATGGGTAAAATTGCCTGAAATGCATCTAATGTTTTTCTGTGTAATTTTATTATTGATAAAAACCTTAATTTATTGTCATATTGAATAAAAATGTTGTCCTTGGTTATAATATATAATAGTAATAATTTGCGCGGTGTGCTTCGTTGCACCTCTGCTCACTATAGCAGCCACAGCAGTCACTGTTACCAACTTCATTTCGATTTTGCTGCACTGTTGCTCCATATAACCTACTAAGTATTTTGCGTTGCCATGTTGCAAATCTGGAGTGCAGGAAAAATTTTTCCCGCACTAGAGCGGAAAAGTGATTCTTTGTGTTCTGTAATCAGTGCAGCAATGGCCACTTTTCAACGTAACTGTAGGAAAAATAAATTGTAGAACATGTGCTCGATTCCAGCATGTCTTCAATGCATAAAATTATATGAATGCAATGCTTCGAATTTATCGGGATCAGTTTATTGGTTTATTTTTTTTATTATCGGTGTATATATTATTATAATTATCAACAGTCGAGTAGAGTAGTGTGTTAAACAATGCAGTGTTAGGCAATGTTTGCAGTGCATTATCAGTTGATTATTATTTTGTTATAGATATTAGTTTGTAGTCTTTCTGTGTGCATCATTATGACTGTAATACAAATCAAACTTCACTTTATTGTGAATAATTAGTTTATGTAAATAGTTAGTTTATTCTTGACCTCTTCATAAGTTATTTTCCTGCAATGCCTGCTAGCTGTGCAGTTTGGAGTTGTTTATTATCCAGAAAAGTGTTGAAAAAGTATTCACCAAAGGTCAAATCGCAAGGCTACTGAACAATAAAAGACTGAAATAGAATGAAAGTGATATTGTTTCAGCATTAACACTTTGTTCGTTATCTAGGAGAGCATAAAACTTTCTAAGATTAAAAATGAACTAACCAGGACTGATAAATATGCGCCTGATATCTATCAAAATAACTTTTCTGGTAGCAAAATTAATAGAGGACCAGGTAGGCTGAGTCCTGAATACAACACGTCCTACCAAAACAATAGGTAATGCGAATAATTGCAAAATCAAGTAGTGAATAATTGTTATTTTTATTGTTGAATTAATTGTGATGTAAGTTTCAAAATACATAAGTTGAATGTGATGCCAATTGTAAAGACTTTCAAATTGTAAAGAAACAAATTGTAAAGAAACAAGATTCAAAAAAATAAAATGATTTTGTATTCAAAATTTTGAATATTATTCAATGTCCTGAAATGACAAACTCTTTGATTGCCTTTGTAGGCACAGCTCATAAGTAAGATAAATCTATATAAGTAAATGAACAATAGCAGTAAGAATGATAATGAATGAATGAAAATAGATAAATGAATGAATAAGAATGGATGATATTACAAATTTATGATGAATATACAATTACTCAACCTGAGTATCTTGAGGATGTCAAAAGCTGTCGAAGATTGTAGGCATTTGTAAGAAATGCTCCGGCAATGGAAATCATCATCACCATACCGGCCAGAGAGTGGGAGGGTATACATAACCCTAAAGTGGAATGCTAAATTGCACAGTCGACCAAGTGAGTGGGAGGGTATATGGAACCCCAAAGTGGATGCAATTTCGACTGTCAATAGAGACTGCAGACCTTTATCGGTAGATTCGATCATAGGTAGAATTGTAGAACAGATTCGGTAGCAGATTGATTCGAGAGATGTAGAGAGATTGATTGAGTTTCCCAAAATCCAAACTGTGGACAGAGGAAAAGAAAATACCCTACAGTAAGAAAATATGTTGACTGTAGCAACAGCGCTCTGAACTACACAGAGTTCAGAGTACAAAGAGTTTGAAAACAAGAATATGAAATAAAGATTTGTAGAAACATCAAGCAATCTTGATGATCTTGGATTTTTGCAGAAATGCAAATAATTGAATGCTCTTGAAACGTAATGTCCGAACAAAGACAAAATCGGAATAGCAACTTGACAAGTAGATCACTGAGAATTCAATGGAATCAAAATGCTAAATTGACATTTTTTAAAAAAGATTGAAATAGATGAACAATGTAAAATTGGAAAGAGCTTTAAACTAAATTCTAAAAATTGAGTTCAGAAAAGCGTGTTCAAATGGAAAGTGAGGTTACACCTACCAGAAGTTTGAGATTCAAACACAATCCGTGAAGACATACAAGTTGTTTGATTGAATTAGGCCAATATTTATCGCAAATATGCCAATGAAACATGAAAGTATTGAATATTCAGCTGGAATAAATTCAAATTCGAAAATTGAAAACAAGAGTTGGCCAATTTTTACATTTTGGAATCGAGTTGAAACAAAGAAGCAGCACACCAGCGCCACGGCAAGCCGAGTGGAGCAAAACCTACCTACAACGATTTCCGCAAGTGAGAAATGCAAGAATAAAGATACAAAACACAAATATTATTCAAAAGCAAGTGAAAAAGGACAAATTTGAAATTAATCAAATAATACTAGACAACAAATTGAAATTATTACAAAGATACAAATATTGAAAACAATGCAGACTAAATCTGCCAAACGTTGGCTATACTGGCAACGCGCTAAGTTCAAAAATCAAGGATGATGCAAATTGAGTTTTAACATAGACTGGGCCCCGTTTTGCAATTAGAAGAATTGTAAAACAAAGAAGAAAGAAAAAATATGTTAAAGAGATTTGCATCATTCGCTATCATCTAATGGCAAAGGTGCAACACTAGCAATAGAACGTTTGAAAACACCAGAATCAGTTAGAACCTGGATGACTCTAACCTTGTCATCGAGCCAGGGAAAACCTCTGTAATACGTTCAAGCTTCCAGAGTGTTGGTGGTGTCCCAGGATCCTTCAATAGCACAAGAGTGCCAACTTGAAGATTGGGTGATGAAGAAGACCATTTATGTCTTTTCTGAAGAGTAACTAAATATTCTTCAGACCATTGTTGCCAAAATTCCTTTGTGACTTCAGCAAGTCTATTCCAACGTGCAAGAAAATTCACATGTTTGAATTTCTGCTTATGAGAAGGCAAAGCATTGAGTGGGCGCGCAATGAGAAAATGCCCAGGTGACAAAAATTGAAGATCAAGAGGGTCCTCAGACAATGGAACAATAGGTGAAGAATTCAAAATAGCTTCAACTTGTGCAGAAAGAGTACACATTTCTTCAAAATTCCAAATATGTTTGAAAGCAATAATTTTATATATACTCTTGAAATTTCTTATTCCTCTCTCCCACAGACCACCATGATGAGGAGCTCTTGGGGGAATGAAATTCCATTGAATGTGCAAAGATGCAGCTGAATTTTGAAGCATTTGTTGATTGCTAGGCAAGTTGAGGAAGTCACCTAACTCTTTGAGATCATTATTTGCACCCACAAAAGTGGTAGCATTGTCTGAATATATATTCCTTGGAATACCTCGTCTTGAGATGAAACGGGTGAGAGCAGCCAGAAAGACTGAAGTGGACAGCTCTGATACTATTTCTATATGTACAGCACGAGTTATCATGCAAATGAAAAATGCAAAATAGGCTTTACCAAATGTCCATGACTTTGGACCACCAATACGGAGACTAAAAGGTCCAGCATAGTCTAGACCAACATTCATGAATGGAAAATCAATATTTACATGCACAGAGGGCAATTGACCCATCAATTGTGCAGCTTGAGTATGAGTGAAACGAAAACACTTGATACACTTTCGCAGAACATTCTTAACAGTACGCCTTGTTGATGGTATCCAGAACCGTTGTCTGATTGCAGCCATGGTTGCTTGCACACCAGCATGACACAATTTGTTATGATGATAAAAAATCAGTGCCTTGGTGAATTTGTGATTGGCAGGAAGCAATATCTGATGCTTGAAATCAAAATCAATATTAGCATTAGCTAAACGTCCTCCTACTCTTATGAGGCCATCAGAGTGAATGAACAAAGACAAAGAATGAAACTTACTGGAGGCATTCAACTCATCATTTGCACGTAAAATTTCCAACTCCTTGTGGAATGCTTCAGCTTGAATGGCCTTCAATAGATGAATTTCAGCATCTTCAATTTCATCAACTGAAAGGGCGTCAGTACGGCGATCAGCAACTTTCTGATGAATGTTATGTAAAAAACGCAGAACATAAGCAGTGACACGAATAATTTTAAAACTATTGGAAACACGTTCAGAAATAATGGATAAAGGTGAAACAACTGCAGTATTTACAAGAACTGTATTGGGAGCTAGAATAGCTACATGAGAAGAGAATGACCTCCAACTATCAGTTGGATCAGCCAACCATGGGGGACCATGCCACCAGAGTTTGTTGTTTGCTAATTCACTAGGAATCATGCCACGAGAAATTAAATCAGCTGGATTGTGAGATGATTTCACATAGTTCCAGACATACTGTGAGGTAGATTCTTGGATTTCACCTACTCTCAATGGAACAAAAATTGACTTTCTGTCAGGAGGAGACTGCAACCACTTGCAGACAATTTGAGAATCTGACCAGAGAAAAACACCTGAAATAGTCAAATCAAGAGAATTCAAAGCACTTACAACTTTGTTAATGAGTCGTGATAATACTAAGGCACCACAAAGTTCCAAATTTGGAATGGAGACAGGCTTGAGAGGTGCAACACGTGATTTTCCACAAAGAAGATGAGTTTGAACAACATTATTTTGGATGGTGCGTACATACACACAAGCTCCATAAGCAGTAGCGCTAGAATCAGAAAAACCATGAAGTTCAACTATGGAACATTGATCTTTTGATACTACACAACGTGGTATTGAAATGCTTGAAATTTTGGATAGTTCTTGTATGATCTGCAACCACTTCAGTAGCATGTCATTGGGCAGACTATCATCCCAATCAATTTTTGCAAGCCATAAATTTTGAAATAAGATTTTTGAAGGATTATGATGGGACTAATGATTCCAAGTGGATCAAAAGTTGAAGCAATAACTGACAGAAACTCACGCTTTGTGAATGAAGTCTTTTCAGAAATTTTATCAATGTTAGAACAGATGGATAGACTATCAGAATTGGAATTCCACAGTAAACCTAGAGCTTTGGTTATTCCATTATCAGGATCTGAAATTGGTTTAACAATGGAAGTTTCTAGCAAATTGGATGGTAGTGAATTCAGTAACTCAGGGGAATTGGACATCCACTTCCTTAATTCAAAACATCCTTTATTCAAAGTGGTGAGCAATTGATGTGACAATTCCATGGCTTGTTCCAATGTAGATGCACCAGAGATTAGGTCATCAACATAAAAATTTTGATGAATTGAATGATACAATGGAGAATCAGGTGTTGATTCAAGTTCAGCAAGTAAATTAAAGGTTCTAGTGCTGAGATAAGATGCACAAGCTGTCCCATAAGTAATTGTGGCCAATTGGTATTCTTGAAGAGGTTTTGAAGTATCATCTCTCCAAAAAATACGATGCAAATTACGATCAGAAGGATCTAAAAGAATTTGGCGGTACATTTTAGTTATGTCTGCGATGAAAGCAAATGGTCGCATACGAAATCGTAGGACAATGTCAAAAAGGTCTGACTGAACAACAGGACCCTTGAAGATAACATCATTGAGAGAAATTCCGGTTGATGTTTTGGCGCTAGCATCAAACACAACTCTTGTTTTGGTTGTAGTGGAGTCGGGCTTGAAGACAGCGTGATGTGGAATATAATAGACTTGTTCCTCAGGGGCTGGTGGCGGTACAGGGTGCATGTGACCTAAATCTTCATATTCCTGCATAAATCCAACATATTGAGGTTTGAGCTCAGGTTCTTTAAGAAATCTTTTTTCCAATGAATGGAAACGTTTCATAGCTTGAGTCCTTGAATGACCAAGGGTGGCAAATGAATCCTTGCGAGGTAAGGACACTTGGAAACGACCATCTTCATGCCTGATGGTATTTTCTTTGTAGTGTGCTTCAACCCTAGCACACTCAGGAGAGACAGGAATAACTGAAGAGACTTCTTCCAGCTTCCAGAAGGTTTCCAACTGATTGGAGACTTCAGCTGTGGAGACAAAATTGGTAACAAATTGATTAGATGTTTTTTGAGTGACACTGATTTAGGTAATTGACAAGAGCCAAAAACAATCCAGCCAAGTTTTGTATTTTGTAGGATTGGAACATCAGGTGACACAATAATTTGATTGCCAGTCATGATTGCGGCATAAACGTCAATACCCAATAGGATATCAATTTTCTTAGATTTATGAAAATTTGGATCTGCAAGTCGAATATTGCTTGGAATCTTGTAATAGTTAAGATCAATTGTGACACGAGGAATACATGAGGCAAATTTCTCAACAACGATACATTCTTGTTGCGTTGACCAAGTATGATCAGATGATTTTATTAATACTGAGTGAACAACTGTAGATTTGGCTTGCATACTGGACACTCCATTAATCAGATTAGTTACATGACGAGAAGGAAGAGCTAATCTATCAGCCAACTCTTGAGTGATGAGTGAACAATCACTTCCTGTGTCCATTAAAGCATACATGCAATTAATTCACCATTTGTACTAACAACCAGAACCTCTGCGGTAGGTAATACTTGAACTGATGACTTATTATCAGAAATGATGGATGAAGCAGCATGTGAAACAACTGTTGTTTCTGAATTATCAGATTGTGAACTAACTGAATTTGACGCTGAAGATGAATGGGCACTAGAAACGGTGCACTCATTCTGAGACTGAATCACATTAGAAACAACATTCTTACCTCCTGAATTGCTAGTAAAGGAATCATGTAGAACAGTGTGATGTCGCTTATCACATTTTTGGCATCTCTTTGAAGAGCAGTTGTGATTGTCAGTGTAAGGATTAAGGCAATTGAAACACAACCCTTTCCTTTTGATTGCATCATAACGTTGATTGATGGGAATCTTTGAAAATCATTTTCATCATTGATTTTAAAATTGAAATATTCAGTATAAAGCCAAGATAGATTTTTAATGATGCCACTTCTCAAAGTGAGAAGGCTGTTTCGTTTGCCTTTAGGAGGCATATTGAAAATTGGAACGATACCTCAATTGAAAATGTTCGACCTCCTCTTACACTGGATGGCTACTGGTGTTGTATCCAATTGTTGGGAACAATGACATAAGTGCTTGGTTGAATGTATCAGTATGAGCAACTCCATTCAAATATTACCCTTGAACATACAGAAATAAACACTATGAATAAAAGTATAAGACAATAATCATTACACAATTGATGTAAAATAATGAATAAGAATAAATGTATTTTCTAAGCATATGTCAATATGAAATATCCGGACCGGAGACGGCCAAACTTATAATGATAAATATGCACCTGATATCTATCAAAATAACTTTTCTGGTAGCAAAATTAATAGAGGACCAGGTAGGCTGAGTCCTGAATACAACTCATCCTACCAAAACAATAGGTAATGCGAATAATTGCAAAATCAAGTATAGACCATAGTATGTATAGATATATAGTATGTATAGACCATATTTTTCTCAAAAATAATAATATAAATCCTGATATATTAGCAACTATAATTGAATCAAATATTACCGACCACTTTATCACAACCATGCATATAAATAATAGCAGAATAAACCTGAAAGTAATGAATTGACTAATACTAGAATGAAAATCGACTATGAGAATCTTTATCGATGCTTAGAGAATGAAAGATGGGATAATATACTTGATAATAATTCAGAGAACATTGATAATTTGGTTAATAATTTTGTAAATACTCTGACGGACCACATAAAAAAAAATTCAAAAACTTTTAAAATACCACATAAAAGGAGACCCTTAAAACAATGGATTAGTCAAGGCATTATTAATTCTATTAGAAAAAGGGACAAGATGCATAGAGAGTTGAATAAGCAACCATTCAATAATGGATTAAGGAGGAATATAAACGGTACAGAAACACTCTGAACAACGTGATAAAAAATGCAAAAATAGAATACTACAACGAAAAATTTCAATTTTATAAGGTAATATGAAGAAGACATGGGAATGCATAAAGGAGATTACAAACAATAAAATAGGGATTTTCAACCCAAAATTGAAGCTAATGTATTAAATAAGCACTTTGCAACAGTTGGCCAGTCTTATGCTAATAATTTGATACAGAATAATCGAATTGAAATCCCAGAGTCTACCTCCTGGAGACCTTTGAATAGCTTCTTCCTAAAACCACCGATACTGCGGAAATAATAAATTTATACATGAGCTGAACCAAACTCGTCTCGGGTGTGGATAACATTAGTGGAATATGTTTAAAAAAATCTCAAAATTCATTGTTTCCCTCTGGAAATCATTTTTAATAAGTGTTTTTTATTAGGATATTTTCCAAAGAAATTCAAGATAGCTTTAATTAAACCAATACCTAAATCCAAGGACCTTGCAAATCCTCAAAACTATAGACCTATTAGCTTATTAACCAATTTATCAAAAATTATGGAAAAAATTATAAAAGTTAGATTGATGGACTTTCTTAGGAAAAACAATTCATTTCGAGTAACCAGTATGGTTTTCAAGAAGGTAAATCCACCAAAGATGCTGTCTTACACTTGACAAATTTAATAAATAAAAGTTTTGATAGTAATAGAAAAACACTTGCTATATTTTTGGACTTGGCAAAGGCCTTTGATTCTATACCACATTCTATCCTTTTTCATAAGCTAGAGTGTTGTGGAATAAGAGGAACAACAAAAGATATATTTGCAAGCTATTTGACAGATCGAATCCAAATTTTAACAATAAATGATAAAACTGACATTCAAATATAAAAGAGTTTGGACTTCCACAAGGAACTGTTCTATCGCCGCTACTTTTTTTGATTTATGTCAATGACTTATTGAAAATTGATATTCCTAATGGTGTCACACTATCATTTGCCGATGACACTGCTCTAATCTTCTCAGGCTTAACATGGAATGAAACATTTAACTCTGCTAATCGTGGTCTTGAAATAGTTAAATCGTGGTTGAACAGCCATATTTTAACTCTAAATGCGAGTAAAACTAAATACATATCTTTTTCCCCTAACATAAGTGGTCAGCCTCCTGATGAGCTTGAGCTGATAATACACTGTCATAACAACATCACTATTAACTGCACTTGTCCAACAATAGAAAGAGTTAAATCAATCAAATATTTAGGTGTTTCTGTGGATCAGCATATTAAATGGGACGTTCACATTCAGAATCTATGCTTCAAACTGAAATATTTAATAACAATTTTTTACAGAATAAACCAATTAAAAGACTTGAATATTTTGAGAACGATTTACTACGCTTATGCTCATTCACTTTTCCATTATAATATAGAAGTATGGGGAGCAGCGTATGACACTCATTTTAAAAAACTTTTTATAATACAAAAGCATATTATTAGAGCTGCGCTTGGAAGACCCAGACTCTATCCCAGCAGATTAATATTTGAAGAGATAGATCTACCAACGTTATGTCAAACTTATGTGACAAATTTAATTATTTTTATTAATAAAAATACACATCAATTTACCCGTCGCACAATCCCTTATAATATACGGCCAACTGTAGTAAATGCTTTCAATATTAACTTTACTTCATTAAAATCTAGTAAACACCATTTGAATATCAGAGTAATAAACTAATAAATAAAATTCCGGAAGACTTTATTAAGGATAAAATAACAAAACCAAATGAGATTAATAAGATCTTGGGTAAAACAGAACTATTATTTTAAATTGAGAATTGAGTTGGCTAAATCAACAATTTTTGGAATATCAATTGTATAAAAATTATTAGAACTTGACAATTTTTATATTATTTTTCTGTGTATCTATATTTTGTTTATCAAGTACTTGACTATTTGATAAAATTCAACATCCATAGATTATTTACCATATATCAACAGAATGTATCATTTGTACTGCTGTTATTAGTTAAAAAATGTATTTCTTATTTTTAGAACTCGTGGCTGGAGCTCAAGGCTTCTTCTTCCAGTCACGCCAAAAACTATTGTAATTTAATGAATATTTTGTTTGTAAAAATATTTTTTGTATTTGGTAATAAATTCATATTCATATTCATATTCATATTCAAAAGTAGTGAATAATTGTTATTTTTATTGTTGAATTGATTGTGATGTAAGTTTCAAAATACATAAGTTGAATGTGATGCCAATTGTAAAGAAACAAATTGTAAAGAAACAAGATTCAAAAAAATAAAATGATTTTGTATTCAAAATTTTGAATATTATTCAATGTCCTGAAATGACAAACTCTTTGATTGCCTTTGTAGGCACAGCTCATAAGTAAGATAAATCTATATAAGTAAATGAACAATAGCAGTAAGAATGATAATGAATGAATGAAAATAGACAGATGAATGAATAAGAATGGATGATATTACAAATTTATGATGAATATACAATTACTCAAACTGAGTATCTTGAGGATGTCGAAAGCTGTCGAAGATTGTAGGCATTTGTAAGAAATGCTCCAGCAATGGAAATCATCATCACCATACCGGCCAGAGAGTGGGAGGGTATACGTAACCCTAAAGTGGAATGCTAAATTGCACAGTCGACCAAGTGAGTGGGAGGGTATATGGAACCCCAAAGTGGATGCAATTTCAACTGTCAATAGAGACTGCAGACCTTTATCGGTAGATTCGATCGTAGGTAGAATTGTAGAACAGATTCGGTAGCAGATTGATTCGAGAGATGTAGAGAGATTGATTGAGTTTCCCAAAATCCAAACTGTGGACAGAGGAAAGAAAATACCCTACGGTAAGAAAATATGTTGACTGTAGCAACAGCGCTCTGAACTACACAGAGTTCAGAGTACAAAGAGTTTGAAAACAAGAATATGAAATAAAGATTTGTAGAAACATCAAGCAATCTTGATGATCTTGAATTTTTGCAGAAATGCAAATAATTGAATGCTCTTGAAACGTAATGTCCGAACAAAGAATAAATCGGAATAGCAACTTGACAAGTAGATCACTGAGAATTCAATGGGATCAAAATGCTAAATTGACATTTTTTAAAAAAGATTGAAATAGATGAACAATGTAAAATTGGAAAGAGCTTTAAACTAAATTCTAAAATTGAGTTCAGAAAAGCGTGTTCAAATGGAAAGTGAGGTTACACCTACCAGAAGTTTGAGATTCAAACACAATCCGTGAAGACATACAAGTTGTTTGATTGAATTAGGCCATATTTATCGCAAATATGCCAATGAAACATGAAAGTATTGAATATTCAGCTGGAATAAATTCAAATTCGAAAATTGAAAACAAGAGTTGGCCAATTTTTACATTTTGGAATCGAGTTGAAACAAAGAAGCAGCACACCAGCGCCACGGCAAGCCGAGTGGAGCAAAACCTACCTACAACGATTTCCGCAAGTGAGAAATGCAAGAATAAAGATACAAAACACAAATATTATTCAAAAGCAAGTGAAAAAGGACAAATTTGAAATTAATCAAATAATACTAGACAACAAATTGAAATTATTACAAAGATACAAATATTGAAAACAATGCAGACTAAATCTGCCAAACGTTGGCTATACTGGCAACGCGCTAAGTTCAAAAATCAAGGATGATGCAAATTGAGTTTTAACATAGACTGTCAACTCTATCAATGTGGACAAGGAATATCAAATGTCTTCCAGGACTTCAAAAAGAAGTTCTCACATTCATGACAGCAAAATTTGAAAGCTATGGAGACAATCGAGAAATTGACTATCTTGAGCTTTGGTGAGATGAGTAGATTACATTAACATGTAGTGTATGACCAAAGAGAAGACCAAATTCTTGGACCACACTCAAAAATTCAGGTTGTGATGGCTTGGAGTCTATGTAGGAAATGGAAGCAAATAATATTTTATTAGCAATGACCTATTCCACCCTCTAGGTTTCCTAATAATTGCGAAGTATTGCTACAACGCGGACTAGCTACAGTCGGATATGGGTCGGGGTCAGTAGCCGTACTGACAGGTGGAGTTACCGGACCTACACTTCTCCCTCTATCCTGATTCTTTACCCTCTGTTTCTTTCGCGAGATTTTTACTTTCAGGGGAAGAGTGTTCGCCCATGCCGTTGCTGGCCGATTCGGCCCTCGGCCTTTGGGAATACAGGGTACCTGCAAGCCCAGGACGAGGTTTTTCTATGAGGTTTAAGGTGAGAGCTATGGGGTAAAGGTATGATGGAACTATGGAGTTACTAGTAGTATTCAAGGTATAATTAAATAGGGCACGGTATAGGGTGTGAGCTATAGAGAATAGGGTGCAGGGTATGAGGTATACGGTATAGGGAACAGAGAATCAATAATAAGATTATTATTCTCTACAGCAAATAAACGTCTGCTCAATAATCCGCAATCTGAGAATTGCGCTCTAGCTCTCAGCAAGCTGGACCTGCTAGCTAATACAGTATATCAATTCAATTATGTGGTAATTAAAGTGTAGAGGATAAGGTTTCGGGTGTCAGATTTCTGAATCGCGAGCCTGCAGCTGCAAAAGGATTTTCAGCAATTCTGAAATGCTGCTAAACAGGATTCCGCGCTAATCTGATGACTGCGCGCCGGTTATTAAGGGCCAATCTGTGACTGCCCTTAAGGGTATGGGAATCACTCTCAATCGTCCGAAACGCTTTTAAATTAATAGTCAGTATGTCGACTATTATGAGAGGATAGAAAAGATTTTTAACAGACACAGTCTGTAGAATAATATCGGGAAACAACAGTCTGTCGTTGTCAGGTAGGAAAGGATTTTTCCAGGATTTTCCACGAGGAAATATCGAGTCTGAGACTACTAATTCAGGAAAAGATTTCAATAGACTTTTCCAAGTAATTGCCAGTCTAAGGACTACCACAAGATCGATCTCTAATTTGCAACTGAGATCACGGGAAAATTCGTGAATTTTCCACAGGAAATAAATAAATAATAAATAATAATAATAAATAAACCTTTTATTGCAACTTTTACAGTATTTACCTATTGGTACATAGTAAAAATAAAATAAATTTTCATGGTTGCAAATTTTCATGGTCAGCTTCCGCTGAGGTTACTTCTTGGGTTGGCACCAAATGAAATATGAACATGATAAATAACATTCACTTTTGAAATTTAGTCTTTGTATAGCCAAACACCGCCGTACACCTTCTTCATCCTCTCCCATTCCGTCCTCTCCTGTGCTACCCTCTGCCATGTTGCTCCACCGCAGACTCTCCTAAATTCCTCGTCCCATCTGTTGGTTGGTCGTCCTCTGCTTCTCTTCAGTGTTCGTGGATACCAGTCTATTATCTTCTTTGTCCATCTGTTGTCTTTTGTTCTTGCTATATGTCCTGCCCAGTTCCATTTTCTTTCTACTATCAACCGTCCTATGTCCTCAACCATTGTCTCTTTGGATATCCATATTTTCATCTTTTTATCTCTTTTAGTAACTCCCAACATGATCCTTAGCATTGCTCTCATACTAGTTCTCATTTTCCTGATAATTTTTCCTGTGAGAGTCCATGTTTCACAGACATACAACATAACTGGGATTATACACATCTGAAGTAATTTTCGCTTATTTTCCATAATAACCGTGGAGCGGAAAAGGTGATTAAATCTTTAAACATTGACCATCCCAACACAATTCTTCTTGTGATTTCTCCCCATTGACCGTCTTTTCCAATTCTTTGCCCTAAATATATGAAGCTGTTGACATTTTCGATAATTCCTCCTTGGTTCAAATCAATTACTTCATCTGCTTGACAATTGAAACTCATAACCTTTGATTTTTCAATTTACTTTAAGCCTATTTGTTTTGTTTCTTCCATCATCTCATTTACATATCCTTAACTTCACTTGCACTTCTTCCTATAAGCAAATATCATCGGCAAATTTCAAGCAGTTCAACCTCTCCCCATTGATATCTATGCCTCTTATCTTGCCAGTCTAAATTTTTGAAGGTGTTTCTAAAATGGCATTAAATATTTTTGCAGATGGAACATCACCTTGTCTTAATCCTCTTTTCACATGTATCTCTTTAAACTCTCCTCTTACTGAACATTCTAATTCATATTCTCATATATATATTTAAAAATTTGTAAATATTCATCTTCAACACCAAGTCCAGCTAACGTATTCATAATAGCGTTTTCCACAGGGAAAACCAGCAAATAATATTTGCTATCAATGAAGACAGGTTTCTAAGGATTTTAGAAAGGATTCGCGGTTCTGAAAACCCGCGACTAGGACGATCTCGAATCTGGAACTGAGATCAGGAAGGATTTTAACACAGGAAGAATTAAGAGAAAGAAAGAGAAAGGATGCAGCAGTCTACCAACTTCGACAAGGACAACTCAGCTGTACCTGAGTTCTCTAGGAAATGATTGAAATTTTCCTACTAGGAATACAGCAAGTCGAAACTGCTAAGAAAAGTTAAAATACTGGGCCACTCTATAGTATGAAAACTACGCGAGGAAAATTTACAATAAATGATAATAATCTCTCTACAAGGATAAAAATTAATCGAGAAAACTTTTCTCAAAAGGAACAGGGATTTTCTCACAAGAATAAAAATTAATTGAGTATAACTATTCTCCAAAAGGACAGGGATTTCCCTACAAGAATAAAAATTCAATGGAGAAGAATTACTCTTTAAACTGAAGGCCACCTTACTACAGAGAAGGAAAAATATATGGACTACCAGTCCTGACATACAATTACCTGAATCGACGTGGATACTGATACGGAGAATAGCGAACTGATCCTCACTTCCCGTATTATAAGTTAATTAAAACGTTGTGAAGCGACAGAGTTGAGACTTATAAATTGAGTACTCAAAAATAATCTGCTATAAGAACCTAGCTAAATTTCCCACTCAACTATTTGTAGCACAAACTTGAGATCCCTTACAGGTTTCAAAACCAAGGATAACTCGTTCACCCCCAGTGATACGGATTTAGGAAAAATAACCGACAAGAAAGAAAATCCCCCAGGAAAATCCACCTTCAAATCAGTCGGCATTCGACATACAATATTCCATTCACTAAAATACAGAATAGAATATTAACCCTCTAGTACCCACTATTAGGAGCGCCGCTCGGAACGCAGCCGTACACAAACCCTTCACCGAACAACTGCTTCTCTCCCAGGTCTTCTTGAAGCAGCACGGGGTCGCTGAAAATTAGGGGCCGGGGGAAAGAGCTCCCCGACCAATGAGAGTCTGAAAAGACGATCACGCCACTGGTCATTTGACAGGTTTGACTCAGCTGCTACTGATGTTAAGGGTGCAGCTAATGATGACAATGATACTAATTGCTACACTAAATCAGGCCGGTAAACAATATTTCTATTCCAGAAATTTCATGAAGAACGATACCAACCCGACTCGGTAGCCGCTTATCGTTTTGATGATACGGCTGCTGCTGATTCATAGGGATTGGCGACGATGGTGATGATGTGCATATACACAACTGCAAATCTAACAAAATATATCGGCAGTCGATCCTATTCCTATTCTAAAATAAAATAAATTCGCTAAATTATACATTAGACGACGGCTCTACGTCCGTCACAAAAATTCACTTTGTGACACCCCACTCCTACTAAGGATGGGGGGGGGGGGTTGGCGATGAGAAGAAAATACAGCATCGGAGGTACCGGTTGACTCCGTGTTGAACCCATGATCGCACACCTGAAGTACAGCACTCAAGAAAACAAGAAGGAAGTGAAAGAGAGAAGATAACAGAATGAATAAAGAGAGAGATGAAAGAAGAGTGTCAAGCTGAAAAGAAAAAGAATAATTAGTGCAGTAGGTCAGGCTTCTCAAAGCCACAAGATAAGCATGACCTAACGCTGAAAAAGAAATAACCTGTTGCTCCAACTATTATAACAGCAATTAGCAATGGACTTCATCGCTTGTTATCTCCCGATAACACCGATAACGACAGCCCCTGGCTGGCAGCAGCTGTATAATAATCTGAAAGGAGAGGAAAAGTAAAACGGCGCAGCACCTTTGAAGAATGAAAAGAAAAAGGAGAAAAAGATGAAAGATGAAAAGAGAACCATTCACCCCTCATATGGAACACATTACAGATCTACCTAATCATACAGTACTGTTTTCTACACTCGAGCACCTTGAAACGCACATCGGCAACCCGCTCCACACATCAGCAATACTACCTATTCCTTTCGCTCTTCTCCATCGGCTCCTGTACTGTTGACAGCTGGAATACAATGAATTGTTTCAAAATCATTCACCCCCTGATCTCCTTATCTCGGATCAGGTTTCAATCTCCTTTCCCACTAAATTCGCTACCGCTACGGCGATTTTTAAATGAATGAGCTACACTACAACCTGAGTTAACTCTATTCACTCGCCCCCCTCTATATGAGACAACCGTGACAGTACGTCCCGTACCACAACTTTATCCTGCCTATTCTTAATATTTAAAGCATTCCCCTGCTTCTCTATATTTTTAGACAGGATTAGTCTAATAGGTTCAACCCTCTTATGGAGCTTTACTTTTTTCCCGCTTACGGAGCTTGTTCAGAGATAGGTGAAAACTTTTCAAGTTTTCTTACAGGGGATTTATCTACCTTCTCCATCCCGGAGACAACTGATAATATACCCTCATCATCCCTACTCCTCAAGCGAATACCATGAGGCTGTAACGCTATTACAGCTCTCATATCATGGAGATTTTTCAATCCTAAAACCATTCACGAGTTTATATTAGATGTGATAGATACCTTCCATTTATAATTTTTCCCACAAACATAACCGGTAATATGGCTCCCCTTCTACTCCAAGCCGGTTAGCTACTTCAGAAGAGATAAATGTTTTATCTTCCGTCGTATCAATTGAAGCATGAGATCCATTCCACCTACTCCCACAGGACATAAATTCACCTCCATCACTCTCCTCTCCCGTCTCTCGCTAGCTACTGTAGCAACTTTTGAGATACATACTTAGTCATCCCTTCACGCTTTTAGCTACCTGTTTACACCATTATCTACTATACTAGGTTCCCACTCTACAATTCTATCACGCATTTGAATACTCATATTATGCTGTTCATAACGACATACCCAATGACACATCGTGGGAAAGCCCCTCTACAACTACCGGTTGAAATGAAACTAAAATATTTTCTACTTTTAATTAGTTATATTTTAGTGGAAAAAATTATTACTTCCCATTAGTTATACTTCATGGTGACTACAATTTCTTTTCTAACACACCCTACTTGCCTCACACTTTAAGAGCTTTTTCGGCTAATACAGGATACCTCTACTCCCATATCTAATAGTGCAATGAATTTTGCCCTGCAATTTCTCATCAATAAAATGCGCTCATCCCCCAACTTCGACCTCGTACTTAAAAACATGTGATGACTTCACCACAGTGATTCTGATATCTTATTGGTTGTGAGACACATTTACAATAATCAAAAATTTCTCTACACTTTTGACAACTAGAATTTCGGGACACCTCGACCTTCCAATACCCTATTCTATTACAATTCCAACACTTAGGCTCTTGGATTTCTCCTACCCTATTTTCTCGCGTTTTCGACGCAGCTTTAGTTGAAATCACTCCGTTTTTCTCCATCATTTTTCGGTTTTTCAGAGATAACCTCCCGTTTTTCTCTTCAGCACGAATCGCCTCATACATCTGCCCGGGTTACATCTAACAACTCATCCACATTTTAACCCCTACACTACGAACATATAATTTATACCTCGTAATAATTTAAATACAATCTTTGAAGCATCCTATCCCCCTCAAACTACCTCACCGTCTCATTAAGGTAAGCAAGGCTTTCGCATACTCATCAGCCGGTTCGCCCCCCTTCTTCCTTGCAATGATCTGACTCTCAAGTCGTTACTATAAGAATGGGGATATAACGGAGTTTAAATGCCTCTACAAAATCAGCCCCGTCCTCCACTGGGGAGCGACGATTCCGCATCCAAAGTAGGGCCCCTCCCTCCATCAGCTCCGGCAGGGCTATAAGAGATTGCTCCCCAGAGATCCCATATGCGCCCTGGAGTTCCGCGAGCCTCTCATGAAACTGGGAGCATCCGATACACCATCAAAATGTAATTCCAACTTCTTACCTTGTCACAGACTTCTCCCTGACTATACGTGCCTGAAGAGCAGGACAGTGCCGGCTCTGTACCTGGTTGAAAGGCAGCAGCGGTCCGGGATCGAAGGTGCTCGACCATCCTCCTCCTCAGCTCCTTCACAGTCCCCGCTGCCGACAGGCCAAGACTCTCTAGGTAGCCGACCGCTTCCTCCTTATTCAGCCGATACACCCACGACACTCTGGGGTCGGCTTCGCGTTCCGCGAGGTCCTCCCGGCGGACCGCCTGTACGACTTCATCATCATGATGAGTAGTCTCTTCTCCGTGTACACTCTTCGCGGATTGGGATTCACCTAAACCCTCTTCGCAATTTTCTTGGGCGCCAGACGTCTTAGCCCCACGTTCGGAGACGTCAGTTTTATTAGCAATGACCTATTCCACCCTCTAGGTTTCCTAATAATTGCAAAGTATTGCTACAACGTGGACTAGCTACAGTCGGATATGGGTCGGGGTCAGTAGCCGTACTGACAGGTGGAGTTACCGGACCTACACTTCTCCCTCTATCCTGATTCTTTACCCTCTGTTTCTTTCGCGAGATTTTTACTTTCAGGGGAAGAGTGTTTGCCCGTGCCGTTGCTGGCCGATTTGGCCCTCGGCCTTTGGAATACAGGGTGGGTGTTAAGGGAGATTAAGATAACCCCATACAAGGAGACGGATCTGACTATCAGATCCCTACCAATAATTCTATTTATAAAGGTAGTACGCAATCTGAACCAACTGCGAATTGACGGCAAGCAAGCTGTACCTGCAAGCCCGGGACGTGGTTTTTCTATGAGGTTTAAGGTGAGAGCTATGGGGTAAAGGTATGATGGAACTATGGAGTTACTAGTAGTATTCAAGGTATAATTAAATAGGGCACGGTATAGGGTGTAAGCTATAGAGAATAGGGTGCAGGGTATGAGGTATACGGTATAGGATATAGGGAACAGAGAATCAATAATAAGATTATTATTCTCTACAGCAAATAAATATCTGCTCAACAATCCGCAATCTGAGAATTGCGCTCTAGCTCTCAGCAAGCTGGACCTGCTAGCTAAATACAGTATATCAATTTCAATTATGTGGTAATTAAAGTTTAGAGGATAAGGTTTCGGGTGTCGGATTTCTGAATCGCGAGCCTGCAGCTGCAAAAGGATTTTCAGCAATTCTGAAACTGCTAAACAGGATTTCCGCGCTAATCTGATGACTGCGCGCCGGTTATTAAGGGCCAATCTGTGACTGCCCTTAAGGGTATGGGAATCACTCTCAATCGTCCGAAACGCTTTCAAATCAGTAGTCAGTATGTCGACTATTATGAGAGGATAGAAAAGATTTTTAACAGACACAGTCTGTAGAATAATATCGGGAAGACAACAGTCTGTCGTTGTCAGGGTAGGAAAGGATTTTTCCAGGATTTTCCACGAGGAAAATATCGAGTCTGAGACTACTAATCAGGAAAAGATTCAATAGACTTTTCCAAGTAATTGCCAGTCTAAGGACTACCACAAGATCGATCTCTAATTTGCAACTGAGATCACGGGAAAATTCGTGAATTTTCCACAGGGAAAACCAGCAAATAATATTTGCTATCAATGAAGACAGGTTTCTAAGGATTTTAGAAAGGATTCGCGGTTCTGAAAACCCGCGACTAGGACGATCTCGAATCTGGAACTGAGATCAGAAAGGATTTTAACACAGGAAGAATTAAGAGAAAGAAAGAGAAAGGATGCCGCAGTCTACCAACTTCGACAAGGACGAACTCAAGCTGTACCTGAGTTCTCTAGGAAATGATTGGAATTTTCCTACTAGGAATTACAGCAAGTCAGAAACTGCTAAGAAAAGTTAAAATACTGGGCCACTCTATAGTATGAAAACTAAGCGAGGAAAATTTACAATAAATGATAATAATCTCTCTACAAGGATAAAAATTAATCGAGAAAACTTTTCTCAAAAGGAACAGGGATTTTCCCACAAGAATAAAAATTAATTGAGTATAACTATTCTCCAAAAGGACAGGGATTTCCCTACAAGAATAAAAATTCAATGGAGAAGAATTACTCTTTAAACTGAAGGCCACCTTACTACAGAGAAGGAAAAATATATGGACTTCCAGTCCTGACATACAATTACCTGAATCGACGTGGATACTGATACGGAGAATAGCGAACTGATCCTCACTTCCCGTATTATAAGTTAATTAAAACGTCGTGGAGCGACAGAGTTGAGACTTATAAATTGAGTACTCAAAAATAATCTGCTACAAGAGCCTAGCTAAATTTCCCACTCAACTATTTGTAGCACAAACTTGAGATCCCTTACAGGTTTCAAAACCAAGGATAACTCGTTCACCCCCAGTGATACGGATTTAGGAAAAATAACCGACAAGAAAGAAAATCCCCCAGGAAAATCCACCTTCAAATACAGTCGGCAATTCGACATACAATATTCCATTCACTAAAATACAGAATAGAATATTAACCCTCTAGTACACCACTATTAGGAGCGCCGCTCGGAACGCAGCCGTACACAAACCCGTTCACCGAACAACTGCTTCTCTCCCAGGTCTTCTTGAAGCAGCACGGGGTCGCTGAAAATTAGGAGGCCGGGGGAAAAGAGCTCCCCGACCAATGAGAGTCTGAAAAGACGATCACGCCACTGGTCATTTGACAGGGTTTGACTCAGCTGCTACTGATGTTAAGGGTGCAGCTAATGATGACAATGATACTAATTGCTACACTAAATCAGGCCGGTAAACAATATTTCTATTCCAGAAATTTCATGAAGAACGATACCAACCCGACTCGGTAGCCGCTTATCGTTTTGATGATACGGCTGCTGCTGATTCATAGGGATTGGCGACGATGGTGATGATGTGCATATACACAACTGCAAATCTAACAAAATATATCCGGCAGTCGATCCTATTCCTATTCTAAAATAAAATAAATTCGCTAAATTATACATTAGACGACGGCTCTACGTCCGTCACAAAAATTCACTTTGTGACAATATTATGCATTTGATCAAAAAATGACAAAAGTTATTCTTTTTGAAGTTATTTCTGAACTGCAAAAATTGGACTTCAAAGTTGTTGGTGTAGTGAGTGACATGGGCGGAGGGAACTAAAGTCAATGGAATTCATTGAATGTGACAATTGCAAAATCATTCTTCAATCACCCATCAATCACCTCTCATCATATTTGGGTATTTAATGATGTGCCACATCTTCTGAAATTGCTTGGGAAAAGCTTCCTTGATCATGGAATGAATTTTCCCAAAGGTCAAGTGTTGGAGAAAAAGAATATCAAGAGCATCATAGAAGGAGATAAACTGAAGTTAGCTCCAAAATTGACGAATTTACATTTGGAAGTTTGTGGAAATGAGACAGAAGGTCAGCTTTGCGGTTCAATTATTTACACACCATTCAGCAACTCTCCTCAAATTGAAACATCCAAATAATCCTGAATAAAGTGATTTTTTTGAATTGGTTGAGTTTAGTTTTTCAATGTGAAGAACTCTAGATTTATGAATGATCGAATAAAACCATGGCATAGTGTATATGGTGTTGAGTTGACTTATTAGACTCAGTTACATGAACGAGAGACTGAAAATTGCTAGTGAGGAGCGAAGAAATAAGAAGAAATACATTCAGTTTGTACATTCATGCAAGTGAATACAAAATTCAAGGGAACCAAAGAGCATGATATTTGATTGTAAGGTCAAGGTTAGTCTTGGAGAAAAAATGAACAAATTGAATTTTGAATTTGTCTTATCATCTCGAACTTTCTCGCTAACAAAACTTGCCTACCCAAAAAATTAAGAATTTTTTAGCTTATTAACTTCTTCATATCACGTTTTTGAAATTTTGAAAAACTTCCAACTTTATTTTATTCATACAATTTGAATTAAATTCAAATTCATGTATTAAACTACATCATTAGAATCGGTGATTCATTCGCTATGAGTACAGAAAATTTCAAAGTTCTATCTCAATTGTAAGGGTGTTAAACGACGATGTATTTGAAGCTACAATGAATAAACTGTATGCTCAGTGTAGTTACTAATCACTTCTTTACTACACGTGACGTCACGCTGGCTTTCCCCCCACCACTTTGAATCTCACACCTGTGAGTGATCAACCTTCTGTCTACTCACAGTAAATAGAAGATCTAAATACCGTGTGTCTACTAACGTTGGGTCTAACCTATACGGGTAGACTAACTCAAAGACCTTGAAGAGATAAAGATGCATCTTTAAGGTCTTTGGGCTAACTGAAGCATGGATGAAGTCTAGGATGGTTAGTTATATACTTTTAAAATGTCATTTAAAGTATTTCAATTTGTGTTTCTCATATGCTAATGTTTAGAAATTATTTCATTGTTTCAAAATACATTTTAAATCAATTATACGACTTGTGTACTCAAGTATTTTGATAGAATGAAGAAAAAAA
Organism: Nilaparvata lugens; assembly: GCF_014356525.2. NCBI lineage: Eukaryota > Metazoa > Arthropoda > Insecta > Hemiptera > Delphacidae > Nilaparvata > Nilaparvata lugens. Next base: position 40,965,715 of record NC_052504.1, on the reverse strand, counting down.
TGGCGGCTGAGAATTGTTTGGTCAGTTTTGTACAGTCACTGTCAAAAGTGAATATAAAATATTCTGGCAAATAGACAACATTGCAAAGTTGGAGAGAGATAGTGCTATCTGTTTTGTTGTATGATAGAAAAGGACAGCAACAGTATTGTCAATTGTACACTGCCATTATAATGTGGACCTCACTATATAGGTTGAACCACGTTATTTAGATGAAAAAATTTCATCTAAATTTTCATCTAAATTTCACGGTAAATTTCTATTTACCGTGGGTTGAACCACAGAGTAGAGAACAAGGAGGATAAAGTAAAGGATAAGTATGGTAGAGAAGCACTACTGGTATATTTATTCCGAGGTTGAACAAACCACAAAGTAGAAGACTCAGAGAGAACATTCTTACCGGTTCGCCTAATGTGCAGTATCAATGTATACCGGTAGAAAGCGCTTGCATACGCAAATGATGATTTCTGTCTGAACTGGATTAGTGCTGTTGTAGGGGCACGTGGTGAGGAGTCATTGGCATCTTAAGCTGCGTACACATATTCGCGCTTCCAACCCACACCGAGCACGTTCCTCCCTCATACCACCCTCGTACCGCCCTCGTACCACCATCAAACCACAGTCGCTTCGCCCACGCACCCATCATGAACATTACGGAAGATGTTAGATCTTCTCGCATTCCCTGGTCGAACCACTCTTGCTCACCGGTCAATCATCAATCGCTCTGCTGGAGTGACGTTCAGTTGCAGAGCAGAGCGAAAGTCTGTACGCACCTCTACACTTCCCTCTCCAACAAACCAGTTCACACCACTCTCTCTCCCACCAGCAAAACAACTGCTGGCAGCATCTTGAGGCATGTCATTGTTTTACTAATAATACATAGACTGGACATGATTTTTTCTTATTCTAATCACCTGCTACTCTCAACTCTCCAGATCGCATGAGCACTGCGTTTCCAATGACAAACTGGATTAATTACTTTTCTTGCCCTATTACCATAGGTAAGGAAAGTATTGCTTTCCAAAAATAATTGAGGTACCCCAATTTCAAGTTTTTTCAGGCCCCCTGAGTCCAAAAACATGATTTTTGGGTGTTGGTCTGTGTGTGTGTATTTGTGTGTGTGTGTGTGTGTGTGCGCGTGTGTGTGTGTGTGTGTGTGTGTGTGTGTGTGTGTGTGTGTGTGTGTGTGTGTGTGTGTGTGTGTGTGTGTGTGTGTGTATGCCTGTGAACATGATAACTACATTCCTAATCAACCGATTGACTTGAAATTTTAAACTTAAGGTCCTTATACCATGAGGATCCGACAATAAGAAATTCAATAAAATTGTATGTGTGTGTGTGTGTGTGTGTGTGTGTGTGTGTGTGTGTGTGTGTGTGCGTGTGTGTATGTCTGTGAACATGATAACTCCATTCCTAATCAACCGATTGACTTGAAATTTTAAACTTAAGGTCCTTATACCATGAGGATCTGACAATAAGAAATTCAATAAAATTCAATTCAAGATGGCGGATAATTACTAAAAAACCATGTTTTTCTCGAAAACAGCTCTAACTATTTTCTTCAAATTTATACCATGGGTAGCTAGCTATTTATAAGCCCTAACAACTGGCATGAGTCTCATTTCTGGGAAAATTGCAGGAGCTCCATAATATTCTTGAGAAAAATGGAGGATAATGACTGAAAAACCATGTTTTTCATGGTTTTCTCGAAAATGATTTTATTCAAATTTATACCATGGATAGCTATTTATAAGCCCTATCAACTAACATGAGTCTCATTTCTGGGAAAATTGCTGGAGCTCTGTAATATTCTTGAGAAAAATGGTGAATAACCACTAAAAACCATGTTATTCACGGTTTTCTCAAAAACGGCTGTAACAATTTTCTTCAAATTCATACCATGGATAGCTATTTATAAGCCCTATCAACTGACATGAGTCTCATTTCTGGGAAAATTGCAGGAGCTCCATAATATTCTTGAGAAAAATGGCAGATAAAAACCATGTTATTCACAATTTTCTCAAAAATGACTTGACCGATATTTTTAAAATTCATACCCTGTATAATTATTTATCAGTTCTATCAACTGGCATGAGTCTTTCTCCTGAGAAACTAATGGGGGTACACTCCATCCTTGAGAAATGGACTTTGTAACCTCCTTCTCATGCATGAGGTAGGTAGGTAGAGCAGTTCATGAAAATAACACAGTCATAGTCAAGATATTTCATCTGTAGAACCGCTGTTTTGACAAATTTTAAAAAAATCATCAAATTTCACAATTTACACAAAGGAAAAGGTATTCTGAAAACAATTATATACACATATTGTAATGTTATTTTCCTTATAACGTGTGTCCTGCTTGGCCACAGTCGGTAGAGCAAAGATTTTGAATATATAAAGTATTTTTTATGATTCCTGAAAGAGCAATAGTCCCAATTTCTTACCAGCTCTCCTAGGAGCTCAAACAGTTCTCTGCTTTCACTGGCTGCAAACGTCGGCTGCTTCAACAGTTCACAGCTCTTGTGACTGATTTGGTGTACTCCACAAATATAGATGCATTAGAGATAGATAGATATAAGGGCTCTGATTATTGTACTAGACAATGCAGCACCGCCACTAATGCCACCCACCACCATTCGCCAAAGTGGTCAGCAATGAAAAATGATACCGAGTGGAATCAAAGGCGATACTCTATCAGAATACCTTATAGATTCTATTAATTTATGTTGCTGCAACTTAATACTATGACCTTTGAGTTTCTTCAAATCAGATGTGATGGTCCTAGATAATTTAAATAAATCTCGGGAACATATTATTTCCAAAGATTTGATAATCAATGCTGTATATCGCTGGTTTATCCAACTTATTCGGTGAAGGATACAGTTGGTTGATAATTATAATAATAGGTCAATAATAATAATAAAGTAGAATATAACAAGATTGGTCATGCATGGAGATATGATAATAAATAAAAGGTACATCATTCAATAAACACTAAAATATAATCACATGAAATATCAACGAGCAATAATAAAAAATAGAGCAACAAATATAAAAATAATATGAGAATAAATATATATTGAAAAAATATCACAGACTGCTCACTACTGATTGACTTTGCTTTTCAGCATTAAATATTACCATGTGCTTCATTAATCAGCAAACTTATACTTTCAAATTATACAGCTCAGTTATCGACTTGCTACTGCTTGTCAAATAAAATTTATAAATCTTACTTCCAAAAATATGAAAAATATAGATATTAAAAAAAAATACCTCAGGGCTAGGTTTTGGCCTCTGGTGGGAATCAGATAAATCAATTTATCTTATGAACATGAGCTTCACAAAAATCTAATAAATTACTGATAAAAGATATATGAGTGAGCATATGATTACAATAAATCAAATATCAATGAATATTCCCTCTGTACATATTTGATAGTGAGTCTCATAAATGTTTCTTAAAAATTATTCCCTTTACATTTAATACTTGTGCAAGTTTTTTGATATTACTTTTAATATTTAAATAACCCTTTGACGAGCTAGCTTTATTTGATTGTGATTTACTCATAGCACTGAGGGCTCCCTTAATAACTTTTCAATTGAACTCACCTGTCAATTTTCACAATTATGATGGCATTCGTTTTGATGTCCTAGACCTTTCTGGTGGGCTGCTGTTGTCTTCTCCAATGGGAATATTTAAATTTAATGACTCATGTCATACTACAACCTCACTGAGTCTTATGAAATTTATTTGTTCATTATTCAAACAAACTTTAACATTTAATGCAAAATTATTTAAAAAAAGGATCTGGTGCTCTATAAATTGGTGGCTGTTCCCGGTGACCTCTGGTAAGCAAGTGGGCTTAGTTCTACCCCTATTCTTTTCATGACTATACTTCCGTATTTTTGAATTTGCATATAATTTAAATATCCACTCTGATTGGTGCTGTCCCTAGCCTCACTACTACACAATAATATGATTCAATATAGTCCATGCTAATCTGCTAGGTTACCGCATAAAGATCAAATATTATAGTTTTAATTATTCATTTTTCATCTGTTACATGAATCTGGGTACTGTATAGTTTACAAATTCTTATCATTTATATAATAAATAATGTATATTTTTCAATTAACTTACTTTTACCGCCAGTCAGTCACTATATTTTGATTGGCATATTCTAAACTCACAAATGTATTCATGCGCTGAGTAAGATATATCCAATTTCCTTAATATTTTTTTTATTTTATAAATTTTGTCCATGATCATATGACATAATAAATATTTTTGTATTTTCTAAAATGCTTTTTCTTTTACATTGACATGCCATTCTTGTTACTAACCCTCTGGTCACAGTTTAAGTGAATGCTATTTGTATGCAACTAAATATGCCACAGGTGTCTGGCTAATTCTCAATTTATATGGCTTGACCAATTATTTATGTTGCTGACTAATAAGTACCAAAGAGCCCAACCTCAAAAATTATTATTTTATCTTATTAAATAAATAGCAATAATATTTTCCTTTTCATTTGGCTGTTCAAAACTGTAGCCTGGATACCCATTATTATCTATTCTTGAGTTTGTTGACATCGTATCTAGTGATAGCAATACAGCTGTTTGCTTGAGACCTATAAATTCTTTCCATTTAGTGATTTTGATAACTATTCAAAAAATCTTCTTACAATATACAGTAGTCTGATTGTAGTTTCAAATATGCTGCCACCAATCGTCATTATGTTATTCCCCTAAATTATTCTCATTTGAGAATGAGGCTTACAGTACAATGAGCAAGGAAAGTTGTGTGAGTGTACCACACCAGATTTTTTTATTTGTAATGTAATATTACATTTTTTCTCAATTAAAATCGAATCTTCAATTCGAGATCTATAAAACTTGATAGTAAATATCAGAGTAATCGATATGCGGACAACTTTTTAACTGAGAATTTATCATAAATAATTGTGTTGCACATTCCATGGTATCATCAAAACAGAGAAACAGAATTAACAGATCATTATAAATATAGAGGATATATATAAATTTAAAATAACAGTTTCGAAATAAAGTTTTATTGAGAACAAATGTAAAATGTAAATTCTAAACTTGTAATTTATAATTTTTGGAATTTAATATCGGTGACGTGTTCATGACGTCAACACTGGTTTTGAGGTGGGGCTTTACTCTGTACTTGTTAGGCTCTCTCTAAAAAATGGTGGCTGGCTATGTGTTCTCTGAATATTTTTCTGTTTGAGTGAATTTTTAATGTTTTAAATTGAGTTTTGAACAGTTTTATGGTGTTCTAATTTTGTCTAAAATTGTTTTGTGTGTTTACAAGCCTATAGCCATTGTTTTTCAACTATATAAATGGATAAGTATTCAGCTTGTAATGATTTAGATGCTTAAGTGTGTAAGGTATTGTTTTGTGGATTTGTGTTGTATATTGCCAAAATTCTTCTGAAGATTATAAGTTGGTTTGCTCTGAAAACTGGATTTCTCATTCATAGGCGATAGATCCATTCATAGTTTATCAAGAATCTACCATTTTGGAGCCGATAACTTCCTGTAGGTTAATAGGTGTGAAATGCTATCCAACCTATTTAGGAGAAATTGGTAGCATGGCAGTAATCAACAAGAACAAGGAAACAATAGGAAGTGAATCAGTGGTCAGATAAACTATTATTGTCCTTTATAAAAATGTAGCATATTCCAAACTTTATTACATTATGTACTTCAATTATTTAATAGGTACATAATTGAAAAAAAAATAAATATATCTAATTTAATCCACAGTTGCGATTTTGAAGTTGATAATTGAGAAAGAGCATGGAATAATTTTAATTATGACATGTTCTTGAGGTGCTGTGTAATGCAGTTATTCTTCTATTATTGTTCTAAAATGATTATAAAAATGATGTCAGACCTTTTTCATGGACTGTACCCAGTGGAAAGTTCTAATCTTATTTCGCATATCAACTATAAATGCCGGTATAGGAGCCGACGAGCAGGAGATTGTGGAAGAGGGATTGATTTGAAAATTCAATGAATTTCTCTCATTATAAACTTACAAGAGCCACTATCTTTTTAGCATTCAGTAAAATAATATCCAGTTTCATTGTACATAAAAATATTATGATAATGCATAATGAGGAAATCAATTGATATTCTTTAAAAAGATTTACCAATACCTGTTATTATGTATGTGTATTTTTGTCATACATTTATTTCCTTTGCTTGATATAATACAAAATAAATGAAGCTAAAAAGAGCAAAACTAAAATCTATAAGTTTTTGGAATAACCTTCATGACCTTTTGGAAGAAAACGAAAGCTCTTACTTCTCTGTGAACTAACACAGAGAAGAAAGAAATTCTTTTGCCATATGGGTGAGGCAAATTGGCATTAGGCGATTCATTCGTTGGTTTCCAATACCTATTCTGAATCTCAAAAAAAACTCTACAATAATTCCAGATGTTTTGATGACCTAATCAAAGCACTCAACACTGTCTCACAAAATTGTCAGTCTTCTTTAAGGAAATTAGCCATAAATTGCATCAAATACTAAATTGCTGCCCATTTTAAACTAACTCTGCTCATACACATGACAAAACAAGATTCTCCAAAAGATTAGCTTCAAGATTTACCTTTAAGGGAATACTAGTTCAAAGTTTGAATAAATCTCTCTATAGATAGCCTAGCTATCTAAAACGTATATCATATTGAAGATTACAATTTTAATTAACAACTCTGATTGATAACATGAAACAAACACAAGATGATTTGATAACCACAGTAAAATAATATTTGAGCTATACTTTCTTGTAGGAACCCTGTAGAGAAGCTTTTTTCACTTAAATTATGTAGTTCTAAATTTGTTAATCATGATACAAATTATATACTCCATGCATGTTTCTATTTAAATATTTTACAATCCACATATCCTACAAAATTACAAAAATCCTACAATTTACAATTAGTTATTGGATCACAATTTGATTTGTCATTTATTAGTGATTTATCATTTGTGATTTATCCAATGAATTAGGTTATGACGCCTTCAATGTTTATGTTTTGCCTCACCCATTGTAGTGTGGTATATTTGATATATACAGGAGCAGTTGTTAAGATCCCTATTTTGCAAATAAATTTGCAATATGTTAAGTCTGTTCGGCTTGCAAATATGCTGGGTTCAGACCACAGCTCTAGCTCAGTAGTAGATGCATGAATATTCCAAATATAATGAATCACCATAGGGTTCAATAACTGGTGATCAATAATCCTTACCGCTGTTTTCGTGAAGATATTGAAGAATACCAAAAAGATAGTTGGTGACTGATTATCAGTAACCATATTTTCAATCGAGAATAATGAAGATCAACTATGGTTTTTCTAGTTGATTTTTAAAACACTTGTCATGAATATAGGTATGCACCAATTTACCCTTTTGAAATTCCTTGAAACTTACAATGGCTGAATAGTATTACTATCACCAAAGGATGATAAGTAGTAAATGCTCTGAATAAGATCAATATTAATCAATTCCTTAATTATATATGCTGCGGAATGAAAATGCTTGATACCAAGACAGCTCAAACTGTATATCACGAGATGAATTAGGAAATAATAAAAACTTCTAAGATCTTGTATGCTGACATAAAACATAAAATATATTCCCATAAAGTAATATATATATATAAAATATTTCTTGATAATTACGATTTTCTTTGAATAAACAAATTCTCTAATATTCTAATAATTCTCACAGGATTTGTTAGCATTCACAGTGTTGTGAGCAGTAAAAATATATATATATTAGTAATACTGATATGTAGACTTCAAGTCGGTTCAGAACTTAACAACTTGGAACCTGTTCAGTCTATAGATTTAACAGAACATACTTTGAACTATGAATAATAATTAATGAAAATAATCATTTAAAATCTCAGGGTTTGTGTGTTTGTGCCGTGCATGGAAATAAGCTTCCCACATATATCAAATAAATCCATAAAAGAGTTCTTATAACTTATATGATAGTGGTTGACACATTGCGAATTTCTTAAATTTGAATAAAAAATTTATATAGCACTTTAATCAATTCCCCAATTCACTGACAAAGGCCTTATTATTAAATGACTCATTTAAGACAATTTGCACACTCACTATAATGATGTTCTTGTAGTTCTCGTAGAATAATTAATTATCTCCAATAATTAATTAGCCAGGTCCTTTCGTCTCTGCAGGGCTCGTGTATGGTCCAGATTCTTACAAGTTTCTATCAGTATTAAAGATATATTTACGGGAATAAATTACATTAAGAACTCTTTAACAGCACTGAGTTCACAAATAATCAAACATTAATTACATATACTTGACATTTAAAAAGGGGATTGGCTTGATGCTTTTGAAAATTAATTGGAAAGAAGAACCCTATTCTCCATGTGCTCCTCATAGGTCGAGATCACAAGCCAGAGAGAGCAATTCTCAGAAAATTTCATCTCTTCCTTTAACGATTTATAAGCTTTCCTCTGATTGGCTTTCTAATCCTAGTAAGACGTGATGTAATTGGTTACTTAAGATTCAGGGTTTCTCCAACTTTGTTATACAAAGATAAATAAAAGTTTATGAATAATAAATTAGTAATAGTCTGAGAGTATTCCAATAAATAAATCTTGATATGTGAAGCTATAATACGATATACATTTAATTTTTATGTGAGCTTTGTGTACTCTTGGTTTTCATACTTTTTTGGATTTCAATAAATATTCGAGTAACAATAATAGTCGTTCTTATCTATTTACATAAACCTTCCCTAGTATATATAATATATATTTTGTGAGTAAAAATTATAATTCAATTCATATTAGTTGATTGAGCAATCAGCTGATTTGTTAGATATTGATTCAATAAGTTGTTGATTGACCTAAGATTGATTGATGTATTAAATCAAAACAAAGGATTCTAACCTCAAATTGTACATGCTATCTTTTTTTTATAATCTGCCAATAATAAACAAGCCGCTATATAATTTTATTTCTGCCAGAGAATTCTCATTACTGTTTAATTACAATTTTGCATGGTTTTCTTATCGCTTAATAGATAACATGATTACTTTTTATCATAAATTAATAATAATTATTCGATTTTATTTGAGTGGTACCTTGACTAGGCTATCTATTCTTTCAATTTTACAATTCTACTTAAACGGTGTACACACGTACGTTTGCCTCGGGTGAGCATACGTGTATGGGCTTGCATTCGCAAGTGTGGACACTGTTCGCTGAGGCATGTGGGCGAACCGGAACCCTGTCGGTATTTTGGCGTGCTCAAAGGCGCCTCGGGCGAGCATTGAATGTACGTGTGGACGCGATTTTGCCATACGGGTGAGGCAAAACGTAAACATTGAAGGCGTCATAGCCTAATTCCAATGAATTAGGTTAATGAATGACAAATCAAATTGTGATCCAATAACTAATTGTAAATTGTAGGATTTTTGTAATTTTTGTAGGATATGTAGATTGTCAAATATTTAAATAGAAAAATGCATGGAGTATATAATTCGTATCATGATTAACAAATTAGAACTGCATAATTTAAGTGGAAAAAGCTTCTCTACAGGGTTCCTACAAGAATATAGCTCAATATTACTTTACTGTGGCTATCAAATCATCTTGTGTTTGTTTCATGTTATCAATCAGAGTTGTTAATTAAAATTGTAATCTTCAATATGATATTATACGTTTAGATAGCTAGGCTATCTAGAGAATTTATACAACTTTGAACTAGTATTCCTGAAGGTAAATCTGTGTAATCTTCTGGAGAATCTTGTTTTGTCATGTGTATGAGCATAGTTAGTTTAAAATGGGGCAGCATTTTAGTATTTGATTCAATTATGGCTAATTTTCTTAAAGAACTGTCAATTTTGTGAGACAGTGTTAAGTGCTTTGATTAGGTCATCAAAACTTCTGAATTATTGTAGAATTTTTCTTTTTTTGAGATTTGAATAGATATTGGAAACCAACAAATGATCGCTAAGCCAAGATCTCAAAGTTAGAGCCAACGTTCTTGTGGCTTTATTGCTCCCCTCATGATGATATCATTTTTTGTTTAGATAACTAGTTGAATTAGTTCAGTATATTAACACATAATGTTTTGACAACCTAAGAAAGATTGAATTGTCAATATTATGTCATGTAGCAATTTATTTCCTTACTTCACCTACAATCGTTCAACCCACCAACATCTTTGTCAAGTTTTATTTTGATTTTATTATATAAGTCATTGAAATAAAATGATTACTGCTGCAACATTGTGATAACTATCTTCAATGATGGAATGACGCCATTGTTGTCATGTTGTGGAACAATCTACATTGACCATGTCTTCGTTTCGTCTGCAAATCAGTTAGCTTTTTGATGCTGAGGCATACGTGGATCGCGTCCACAAGGACGTACAGTGAATGTTGAGGCATATGTACATACGATTGTTCGCGCGAATCTGTACGGACGTGTGTACAAGGCTTAAAGCTCAGTTATTTACTTCAAAATTATTTCATGGTGCTAAAACACAACGTCATACCGTATGGCAAAATCGCGTCCACACGTACATTCAATGCTCGCCCGAGGCGCCTTTGAGCACGCCAAAATACCGACAGGGTTCCGGTTCGCCCACATGCCTCAGCGAATGCAAGCCCATACATTTAAACGGTATACACACGTACGTTTGCCTCGGGTGAGCATACGTGTATGGGCTTGCATTCGCACGTGTGGACACTGTTCGTGAGGCATGTGGCGAACCGGAACCTGTCGGTATTTTGGCATGCTCAAAGGCGCCTCGGGCGAGCATTGAATGTACGTGTGGACGCGATTTTGCCATATGGGTGAGGCAAAACGTAAACATGAAGGCGTCATAACCTAATTCCAATGAATAGGTTAAAGCCTTGTACACACGTCCGTACAGATTCCGCGCGAACAACCGTATGCACACCTGCCTCAGCATTCACTGTACGTCCTTGTGGACGCGATCCACATATGGCCTCGGCATTCAAAAAGCTATCTGATTTGCAGACGACACGAAGACATGGTAGATGCAGTGAACTCTAACTAACTTACTTTAGAGTTCACTGGTAATGTAGATTTTCCACAACATGACAACAATGGCGCCATTCCATAATTGAAGATAGTTATCACAATTGCAGCAGTATCATTTTATTTCAATGACTTATATAATAAAAATCAAAATAAAACTTGACAAACGATGTTGGTGGTTGAACGATTGTAGGTTAAGTAAGGAATAAATTGCTGTAATTGAAATAAAAGGACATAATATTGCAACTCAAACTTTATTAGGTTGTCAAAACATTATCTTTGTATAACTGAATCTAATTCACTAGTTATCTAAACAAAAAATGCTATCATCATGAGGAAGCAATAACCCACAAGAACGATTGGCTCTAACTTTGAGATTCTTGGCATTAGGATTCATTGTTGGTTTCCAATATCTATTCTGAATCTCAAAAAAAAGAAAATTTCTACAATCATTCCAGAAGTTTTGATACCTAATCAAAGCACTCAACACTGTCTCACAAAATGACAATCTTCTTTAAGGAAATTAGCCATAAATTGAATCAAATACTAAATTGCTGCCCATTTTAAACTAACTCTGCTCATACACATGACAAACAAGATTCCCAAAAGATTAGCTTCAAGATTTCCTTTAGGGAAGACTAGTTCAAAGTTTGAATAAATCCTCTCTAGATAGCCTAGCTATCTAAAATTTATAATATCATATTGAAGATTACAATTTTAAATACAACTCTGATTGATAACATGAAACAAACACAATATGATTTGATAGCCACAGTAAATAATATTTAAGCTATACTTTCTTGTAGGAACCCTGTAGAGGAGCTTTTTCCACTTAAATTATGCAGTTCTAAATTTGTTAATCATGATACAAATTATATACTCCATGCATGTTTCTATTAAATATTTGACAATTCCACATATCTACAAAAATCCTACAATTTACAATAGTTATTGGATCACAATTTGATTTGTCATTCATTAACCTAATTCATTGGGATTAGGTTATGACGCCTTCAATGTTTACGTTTTGCCTCACCCGTATGGCAAAATCGCGTCCACACGTACATTCAATGCTCGCCCGAGGCCTTTGAGCACGCCAAAATACCGACAGGGTTCCGGTTCGCCCACATGCCTCACGAACAGTGTCCACACGTGCGAATGCAAGCCCCCATACACGTATGCTCACCCGAGGCAAACGTACGTGTGTACACCGTTTTATGAATGACAAATCAAATTGTGATCCAATAACTAATTGTAAATTGTGGGATTTTTGTAAATTTGTAGGATATGTGGATTGTCAAATATTTAAATAGAAACATGCATGGAGTATATAATTTTTATCATGATTACAAATTTAGAACTCATAATTTAGTGAAAAGCTTCTCCACAGGGTTCCTACAAGAAAGTATAACTCAATATTATTTTACTGTGGCTATCAAATCATCTTGTGTTTGTTTCATGTTATCAGAGTTGTTAATTAAAATTGTAATCTTCAATATGATATTATACGTTTTAGATAGCTAGCTATCTATAGAGAGATTTATACAACTTTGAACTAGTATTCCCTGAAGTAAGTCTTGAAGCTATCTTTTGGAGAATCTTGTTTTGTCATGTGAATAAGCAGAGTTAGTTTAAAATGGGCAGCAATTTAGTATTTGATCCAATTTATTGCTAATTTCCTTAAAGAAGACTGTCAATTTGTGAGACAGTGTTAAGTGCTTTGATTAGGTCATCAAAACTTCTGGAATTATTGTGAAATTTTCTTTTTTTGAAATTCAGAATAGATATGGGAACCAACAAATGAATCGTTTAATGCCAAGAATCTCAAAGTTAGAGCTAATCGTTCTTGTGGAGTTACTGCTTCCCTCATGATGATTGACATTGTGTCGATAACTATTTGAATTAGATTCAGTATATCAAAAGATAATGTTTTGACAATCTAATAAAGTTTGAATTGTCAATCTATGCCATGTAGCAATTTATTTCCTTACTTCAACCTACAATCGTTCAAACCACCAACATCGTTTGTCAAGTTTTATTTTTGATTTTATTATATAATTCATTGAAATAAAATGATACTGCTGCAATTTGTGATAACTATCTTCAATGATGGAATGACCCATTGTTTCATGTTGTGGAAAATCTACATCTAACATGTCTTCGTGTCGTCTGCAAATCAGATAGCTTTTTGAATGCCGAGGCATACGTGGATCGCGTCCAAGGACGTACAGTGAATGTTGAGGCATATGTACGATTGTTCGCGCGAATCTGTACGGACGTGTGTACAAGGCTTATGCTCACCCGAGGCAAACGTGCGTGTGTACACCGTTTAAAGTTATTGCTTCCCTCATGATGGCATCATTTGTTTGGATAACTAGTTGAATTGGATTCAGTATATTAACAAAATAATCTACTTCCATATTGCCAAATCGTGACGTCATCATCGGATAGAAAATTCCAGATTGTGTCTATTTCAGAAAGATGTAATTATTATTCATTAGAATGGTAAACTCCCGCTTCGCTCTCTGAAAAGACACAGTCAGCTATGTAAACAATGTAAACAACTCCACAGAAAGTTTTCTATCTGATGCTGACATCACGATTTGGAGATGTGGCAGTAGATGTTGGCTTCATCGACTTTCAGTATGAATATACCATGGGCCGTGTCTTTCTATAACTGGTCCAAGCTTCGAACATATTTCGAACCTCTAGCGCCCCTTGCGTAACATCTGGCGTAACATTCATGATTGAGCAAGTGCGGAGCGTGTTCCAGGGATGATATTAGTACGCACCTTAATACGTGAGCAGTTATCGAGCAGCCTCTAAACCGTCAAATCTCATCTCAAGCAATTTTAATTGTATATCTGAGACTGTCAAGGTAATTGCTTTGAGAAGTGGTCCAAAAAATTGATAGAACATTTTATGAATAGAAAATTTTTGAAACAAAATAATTTCACTCTATATAAATATTTGAATGAAATTTATGTTAAATTCACAGAGTGAGAAGGTCTATATTTTTTGACTCCCAAACAGAAAGTGACATTCCACTCTACACTTGCTGATTTGAGTTCGTTGTGTTTGCATTTGCAAATCAAATCAAATGATCAACATTCAATCAAAACAAAGACACGGAATACGGAAAAGTGCTTTGTAAAATAATTAGGCTATTATTTTTTATATTTAAATGAGTGATGAGAAGGATAATTTGAATATCTTCTAAGTAGAAAGAGTTTGCAGGCTGCGTATCGTGCGACTTAACATTCTTGTTGATTAAAAGTAAAATGCCAAACATTCATTATTATGACTTCAAAATCAAGGACTGTTGAATAATACTGCATCACCGGGTGTGTTGCAGTTCTAAGGGTAGGCTAATTATTAAAATATAATTGTTTTTTTTATTTACTATAGCTTATGCTTTATTATCTCAAGTTAAGTTTAAAGCATTATAAGTCATATTCATACTAGCTTAATGTGCTATAATACTGTAATTAGAGACTAGAAAGGTAGGCCGTATGAAGGAAGTTT